>NC_081181.1:89156964-89459520 GCF_029867415.1 Vicia villosa | reverse complement strand
TGTTGATTCGATGTGTGAGTGATGAGCAAACAACAATGTTGATTCTAGATCAAGATTCATTTAAGCAAGCAACAAGTGCGATGTGTGAGTGAGGAGCGACCAATGGGAATTATGTGGAAACTTAAAGGCAGGGAGCAACAATGAACTCAAATAATAGGAAGAAGAGGACACCGGATGTCTAATATCTTTTTATTTGAGTTGAATTTTTAACTTGTGTTAAGCACCCTTGTATTCTTTATATGGTTTATCTTTGCTTATTAAATTAAAGAGCTTTTAGTTTTTTTTTATGTTCATATTAATAAAAAGCTTTGTATGGTAATGTTTTTTAATTTTTAGGTTGTGGCTTTTTTATTAGTTTTTAGTTTTTTTATTAAATTATTCGCATCAACTTACAAAGATGATGTAATGTTTAATATTTTTAAATAACATCTAAATTATATAATGAATTTTTAAATAGTGTTAATAGTTCTTAAGCAGTGGAACGTTAGAGGAGAATCAATGAGATCAAGTAAGGCGAAAAAAATCAGACTATTATTACAATTTTATTATAAAATATTAGACAATAAATTTATTTTTATTATTATTTTGAATTAATATAATTAAATTCAAAATTACAATGTTATTAAGTATCGCGTTAAACTTCATTATAAATTTATAAATAAATTTAATATATTTTGATGTTATTTTTAATTTTTCATAACTGTTTTGCATATTTTTATTAATATGTTTATTTTTATCGAATGAAAATTAATTTAATAATATAATATAATAAGATAATGAACCACTAATTTTTAATTAAAAATTAAAAATGCTCTTTTATATCATTTTGTATATATTAACTAGTGTGACAGTTAATTTACTAAATACTCAAGTTAACTTATCAGCTATCATCATTAACTATAAGTTATCAGCTACAAACTATCAGCTATAAATCATCAACTATCTATTAGTTTTACCAAACAGAACCGTAATAGTATAGATTAATTAAAATTAATCAATTAATAAGAGTAACTTTGCGAAATATAATTAAGAGATTAATTAAATTTCGCAAAGTTAAAAAAATTGAGTATTTTCCTTGACAATGCTCTTCCTCCGATATGGCTCCCACACACCCCCTCGTGAACCTCCTTCATGATGGGTCCGATCTCCTCCTCGGAGACACGTCTTAACATCGATGTAGCTCTGCCCATTTTATACAGCTGGTCGGCCACCATGATGAACCTGGAAGACACCATTTTAATTCATTGGGCTTCCATCTCGTTGTCTAGCAAAACGTCTTGAGTGAGAAACCGGATAATGGATGTCATCCAGCCCCAGGCATCTTTCAAGAGGATGTCCTCTTCATTCTCCATGCTTGGTGTTTCTAGCGTCTCTTGAATCACTGACCTGTTAAATCTTGGACCCTTAGTGCTTGTTAATCAGGCTAGAAGACCGGCTTTAGCATTTTCCTCTTAAGTGATATGCAATACCAAACTTCACAAACCCCTTAGCCAGTTGCTACGCTCTTTGCAAATATTTCATTAGTAATGGATCTTTCGTTTGGTAGCTTAATGTGATTTGGCCGGTAATCAGTTGCGAGTCATTGCGTACCAACAAATGGGTAATGTCGACCTCCCTGGCTAATTTTAACCCGACAATGACTGCCTCATACTCGACTTGATTGTTACTAGCTTGAAAATTGAAGCTAAGTGATTACTCGAGGACCATATTACCCAACCCTTCTAACACTATCCCTGCTCCACTGCCCTTGAGATTAGATGAACCATCCACCGAAAGGACCCACTGCTCGGATATTTCCTCTGATAAAGGCGAACTTAACTCGACTAAAAAGTTTTCTAGAAGCTAAAATTTGATACTGCTTCAAGCTTGGAATGTTATGTCGTATTTAGACAACTCAATAACCTAAGATACCATCGTCCCCGCCAAGTCCGGTTTCTTCAAAATCTTCCTTATAGGGTAGTTCATTTTGACTATGATCGGGTGACCCTGAAAATAGTGCCTTAGCTTCTTGGTAGTTATCACCATGGGCAGTGCCAATCTTTGGATCTTCTAATAACAGATCTTCGCCCCCTTTAGGACTTTATTGATGAAGTATACCAGTTTTTCCCCTTTCTCGTCCTCATGCACTAGTACGAAACTAACGGCGTTGTAACAAACCTCCAGGTATAAGATGAAAGGAGAATTTGCTTTTGGTCACACTAAGACGGGAGGGGCGGAAATAAAAAGCTGAGCGTCCCTGAACACCTTCTCACATTCCTCAATCCCGTCAAACTTAGCGGATTTTTTGATAGTTGTGAAGAAATGTATAGGTTTGTCGTCGGCACAGGATAGAAACTAAGATAACGTAGTTAGCCTCCCAGTCAGCTATTGAACCTCTTTTACTAACGTAGGGCTCCTCATGCCAATAATCGCCTAGTACTTATCTGAGTTAGCCTCTATGACCTGGTGTGTGAACATGAGCCCTAAGAACATGTCGACTTGTACTTCGAATGTGCACTTGTTGGGATTAAGTCTCATGTCAAACTTCCTAATCGATTTGAAAGTTTCTTCTAGATCTTCTATGTGATCCTTTCCATCTGGGGTTTTGAACACCATGTTGTCCACATAAACATCTAGGTTCTTTCCAGTTTGTTATGCAAATACCATGTCCATCAACCGCTGGTAGGTAGCCTCTGCATTTTTTAGGCCAAATGGCATCACCTCATAATAGTAATTTCTCCTGCTAGTCATGAAGGCTGTCTTGGTGGCATCCACTGGGTTCATCCTTATATGGTTATATCCTGAGTACGCATCTATGAAATTAAGTAATTGGAATCTTGATGACCCATCTATAAGTCTATCTATATGAGGTAACATGTATGGATCTTTTGGGCATGCTTTGTTGAGATCGGTGAAGTCTACACACATGCGCCACTTTCCCATTTCGTTCTTAACCATGACCACATTGGATAAAAAATTAGGATATTTTATTTCCCGGATAAATCCAGCATTCAACAGTTTCTCGACTTCCTCTTAGACGGCTTGCCTTTTTTCCTCCCCATCCTTGCGTTTTCATTGTGCCACTGCCTTGAGTGTTGGATCAATGGCTAGTTATTGATACACTATTTCTAGATCGATCCTCGGTATATCAAAAGGCTTCCATGCGAAAAATTCAACACTGTCTCTCTGCATTTGCACAATGTCTGCTTATTCTTGTAGATTGAAACCAGAGCCAATCTAAGTAGTCTGAGACTAATCGGCTTCGATTTGTACCTTTTTCAGGTCCCCCGTGGGTGTTAAACTATCAGGCACCGAATCCTCCCGTGGATAAAGGTCCACCAATTTGACTTTCCACAAATTTGTTTCTCTTGGCTGATCATGCCTCGAATTCTTTTTCAACTTCAAGCTATCTTTGTAGCATTTTTGTGCCAGCCCTTGATCACCTTCGATCACTCCGACCCGACCATCCTCTAACGGGTATTTCATGGTGATATATAGAGTGGATAAGGCAGCTTCTAGTGCGTTGAAAACTAGACTGCCGATTATGATGTTGTACGACAATGTTGCATTCATAATTAGGCACCTGACATTCACAAACTTGGCATTGTCTCCACTCCCAAAGATGGTTAATACGGGTAAATGTCCCAGGACCTGGACCTGCTCCCTAGAAAAGCTTACCAGGGTGACTTTGAAAGGTAACATCTCGGACATGTCCATACCCATACCTTTGAAAGCATCCTAGTACATGACGTCAACGGAAAAACTTCCCGGGTCGATTAGCACCCGTTTAACACTCTAATCATGTATTTGTACTTTTATGAACATCGGGTTGTTCTCATGAGCCAATATATCCTTCAAATCTCGTCTTAAGAAACTAACTGCTACCGACTTTTCTTCTCCCGCTCTAGGTGAGGTTTGTTGCGAAACATTCATTACTGCCCAGACATTCCTCTTCCTTGTCGAGCTAGTCTTTCCCCCCTCGCAAATCCCCTTGCAATAGTATTAAGGGTGTGACGTTCCAACCGAGCTTCATACACCTCCACGACGCTATTTCCCTTCTTATTAGAAGGGTACTCTGAGTTTGTCTCCTTCCGAGGAGGACTTTTCCAGCAGATCCTTAATGTCTTTCACGTAGGACAAGAGTTTTCCTCATTGAATGAGTATCAAAATTTCCTTGTTCAGCTGATGACAATCTTCAGTATGGTAGCCCTTCATACGATGGTAAGAGCACTAGGAGCCTTCGTCTTTGACCATCAGCGTGCTGACCACCCTAGGCCGAGGATGTTTTGGTAGTAGCCGGAGGTGCACCACTTACATAAAATGTCTGCTCACTTGGCATTGAGCGGTGTATAGACCCCGGGGGCATTGTCATATGGCCTCCAATTTGGTCTAGCAGCTGGTCTGTCTCGAGCCACATATCTCTTGTGCTTCTTTCTAGATCTTGACCCTTCTTGTCGAGCTTGAGGGCTTTCCTTGGCGTCTTGAGACCGCTTTTCCATGTTACTCTCTTCGTCCTTAATGTAACATTTGGCCTGGTTCATTACCTCGTCCATGTTAGAGGTCGACTTCTCCCCCAAAGACTCGTTGAAAGGATGCAGTTGTTCTATGCTATCGAAGCTATTGGATATTTTTACATTCTTTGCGTATTGTTTCTCCCTTCTTCATGGGAGATTCGCCTTTTATACTCACCCCTATCCTCTTGCATTCATTGGGCAGCAACCCTTCAGCTGTAGTATTAAAAAGGCTTTCTTAACGTTCATCGTTGCAATCATGAAGGCATAACGCTTCACTCTTTAATTTATGTAACCTCCATGCATCTTTTGGGTTACCGTAACCGTCACGTTGGCTTGGCACTTCGATCGTCCGACTAGACATTCCTCTTGTTCCTTCCGATTTCGTTCATCGACCACGGGTTTAGGATATTCCTTCTCTCGCCCGACTTCATATACCGGTTCCGAGTAGGTTCATTCCTCCTTGTGTCCGACGTCGCATTCCGATTATGATCCTACATGCCACCCCATGTATGTGATCCTACCTTTAACATCTGCTCATCTTCCGACTTGTAAATCATCTTTAAAAATTTTAAAAGTACACAATGTAAGAATAAGTTATCAGAAAAAATAATAAAAACCACGTTATTATTTTAAAATAGTTCAAATAAAAAATAGTTGAGATATTAATAGGATTCCAAAAGTCTTTATTAAAGACAATGAGTTAGAAGAAATATTAAATGGTATGATAAATAATTTGAAAAAAAGCAACATTCCTAACAAGAAAATTAATATGAGAGAGTATATCTTAAACCATGTTTTAATGGGGGGACCTTATAAGATTCCATCATTACCTACTCTTAGATCTTGTTGTTTTATCCAAAGACTAGGTTCATCCCTTGTTTGTTTGTAAAATAAGGAGGCCCCCTTCATTTTTCCTTTTCAAAGCATAAAAGCTAGTATAATATTAAACGATGCATTTATAATTATAATTATCCTTTCAACTTCCTCAACCATGCATGTATTTGCATTAATGAGAGGAAACAAGGACACATGTAATACAAACACACATTCCCTTTATTCCATGAGCTTTCTTTTAGTTTAAATATGAGTCTCACTACTTTGTATGATCACGTTGGAAAGTTTTTCCAAAACAAAAAATTAAAATCAAACTTTCACTTTGACACACTCTACTTGTTGGCTAGCAATTTTTCTACGTATGAGAATTAACCTAGATGGACACATTGACTTGTTCTAGAAGAATATTGTAAGTATTTGCAATAATGATGCAATGTAAAAATGATGAATTGCATATTCAATTAATAACTTAAACGTCAACGTTACAGATCAAGATCAAGAGAAATTGATATTTTAGTCACTTGTATTTTAAGTGATTTTTAGACATTTAGGTTTTTGCCATTTTATATTATTAATTTGGAAGTTGTGATTTCAATTTCAGTTTTACCATTTTATTTTTAGTTATTTTGAATTTGTGTTGCTATCGAAGTATTCTACCAATTTGAATGAATAAATTGTTAGATAATGTGTAATTAATTTTTTTTATTTATAATTTGACTAAAGGTATATATATATATATATATATATATATAGGGGACGACTCAAGTGAGAACACTTGGTTATTATGAGAAATGAGAACAATGAATCACGACCATTAAATTTTGATTTTGTTGATTTTAATGGATTGGATTGGCTTCTCTTTCTATGATCCTTAATATTTATTTTAAATCAACATAGAAAGAGAAACCAATCAAGTCCATTAAAATCAACAAAATCAAAATTTAATGGTCGTGATTCATTGTTCTCATTTCTCATAATAACCAAGTGTTCTCACTTGAGTCGTCCCCTATATATATATATATATATATATATATATATATATATATATATATATATATATATATATATATATATGACGGTTTTTTTTGCATTTTTCATTTGACTCTGTTGCAGTTGATTCGAATCAGGATTTGCACTTGATTTGAATCACGGGGCCTTTGATTCGAATCAGACTTTGTTCTTAATTCGAATTAAATGGTCAAAAATATTTTTTCTTCTTATTCCACTTCACTTGCTCATTTGAGTCAAACCATGAAATGTTCTTGATTCGAATCTAATCAACTTTTTCCATTCATTTTGTGCTTAATCTCAAACACATATAAAATCATATTCTCATCATTTTTCATGTAACGAATTTCATTACCATTTGTGATTTTCTGTGAAATCAACTACCTCTCACTTTTGAAAAGTTCAAAACCCTTGCAAATTTATTTCACAGCATGAGTTAGGCTTTAGGCTCGCACCCTAAGTTATGTCTGCCATGCTCCACATTTTTTTCTGCGCTTTTACGGGGGTGGGCCTTAACGGTCAGCCATGTATTTTTTTCCACCCCTAATTATTCTTCTTTGAAAGTCTTTGGTTCTACTTGCTTTGTTCTTTATCCACATGAATAACATAGTCAGTTGTATTCTCATTCTACAATATGTGTTTTTCTTGGTTACAAGAACGGTCAAAAAGGTTATCATTGTTATGATCCTCGAGCAAGAAAATTTTATATTTATCTTCATGTTGTGTTTCTTGAACACACTTCTTTTGTTGGACATATGACTCAATACACAAGGGGGTGAATTGTGTGTTTAAGAAATGCGGTAGTTTGAAAAACTTTTGGGATGATTTTCAGAGTTTCAAAGCATACCAATTTTTAAGTATTTCAAAGCTTTCCTATATCCTTCTTCTACTTTATGCATATTTGAGCCACTTCTCCTGTTTCTTTTCTACTCATTTCCTTCCAAAACATCATCATAAAGATAAAATTAGTCCCCTCGAAAGTTAGAGTGGTCCAAGTATCATATGTTAGTGTATAACAAGACTAATGCTTTAGTATCACAAGATATGATGACATTACATCTCCATCAAAAACCACGGTTTTACATTACGATTGCAACTGCAGATGCAATTATGGTAATGACTATTATAGTTACGACTATTGTGATGCGGATTGTAGTCGTTGCAGCGCGAATTTATAATTTATGAACATAAAATATTAAAATTTATTATTTATTTTATGTTTGACGTGTCTTCCATTTCCTTTCTAAATTTTTATATATGTATATCTCATTAAAAATCACAGTCATTTTGAGTATCTCTAATTCTTTTAAAATATACCTTAAACTTATGATATAAATAGGAAGAAAGGTAGATCAAGTAATTTTTGTGAGCATTTCATAATCAATTCCCGCCTGATGCAGTTCAATGCAGGTTGATGTGGTTGTTGTGGTGTTATGATGAGGTCATTACAGATGTAGACACTACCGCAACTGTAATATTTCCGCCGCATCACGTGATGCGGTCCGCAATTTAAAACCATGCCAAAAACCTTAAGGCATAAGGTATATGAGTCATTCTCTTATAAATTCTCCATTTCATTCTTTCATAAGAAATGCGATTTAACCACTCACACTTTCACCCAATAATCTCCCTCACATGCGTGAGTCCCACACATCCTATAGCAAGATCCAACATGGAATCTTTCTCCCGCTCCCCACCAAGTCAAACTATTACACCAAGACTCACACTTTTACCACTTTTATCACAAGAAAGGTAGATGTCACTTCTCCACCCAAAACCTAAAGTCATCAAATATATGAGTCATCTCTCTTATAAGTCTAACACCCCCACTAATTCATTGGCGATGTGAGACATAACTGCTCACATTTGCATCCAACTAGCTTCCGCTCCCCTACCAATTTAAACCATGGCTCTAACACTACTTTTTAAAGAGATTGGGGAATACAACAACAGCAACAGGACCAATGCTCAAGGACCCCAAGAGAAGATGACGTCACATCTCCACCAAAATCTTAAGACATCACGTATATGAGTCACCACTCTTATAAATATAATATTCAGCTCATTCTTAAGCGACACGTGACTTAGCCATTCACACTTAAATTCAAAAATCTCCCTCACAAATGTAAGTTCCCATATCCTACAACAGGTTTCAACAGAGGATCCATCATTCCGTGCTTTTATACCACTTGTTAAGAGACCGGGGGATGAAGAAATAGCAACAGGACCAAAACTCAAGGATTACAAAAGAGGAAGACAATACACCTCTCTTGAAAATTCAACATTTTACTCATTCATAGATTATGTGAGCCTTAGTTATTCACACTTGCATCGATCAATATTTAGGAGTGTATTTCTCAAATGAATACTTCATTAGGTATTCGATATAATCCATAATTCAGATGTTTAATCTAAGGATGTTGTGGTTAATAGACCCAATGCTGTAAAATGTTCTAAAGAGAGCGATTAGTATTAAACTTATTGCAATAATCTCTTCATGAAACATTTATTAAACGATTTTTAAACTTTTTTTATAGTAATGAAGGCCTAAGCCCAAATAAAACACAACTACACAAGGTCTAAATTAGAGACCAAAATTCCATAAATATCAGCCTCCAACAAGTCTTTAAGAAAGCTTGGAGCTTTATCATAAAATGTAAGACTACTCTCCCTACTACCTACTTTTGCCAAAGCATCACCACAAGCATTTGCACTTCTGTAGACATGCGATATAATCACCACCTCCATCGTGTCCATCACCTCCAATATTTGACGAAGAATAGCGACACAATCTTTTTGCTCAACTTTTCTTTCTTCAATAGCTTCAACCACTTGTAGCGAATCAACATTGATCTCTAACCTCCTATATCCTAGTCTTTGAGTGAGTTTTATACCTTCAAACAGTCCCCAATATTTTGCTGTCATACCCCAAAATTTACCCTATACTTTTCTATTATTTGGTATGCTATTATTACTATTATTCTTGTTTGTTTTTATATCTAACTTATAAGAGGTGTAAAAAAATAAGGGTGTTATTGGGCTTAACATTATAATTGTTAAGCCCATTTCAAAAATCTCTTTCTCTAAAATTTGTATTAAAAAGCCCAAAGTGTATTCCCCTAATAGAATTAATTGCTATAATTCTGTTTGGCGAGAAATACCTAACATACCCTTCATTTTTTCAGAGTGATTTTCATCTATGGTCTTGGTAGTACAATCAATAATAGAGAGATCAGTAGTCACACAATTTTTGATGATCTGAAGTTTTATAGAGTTCCCAAATGATGTTACAACATTCTTTCTAACATTGCATCTATAGGGACTTTTTGGTTCATTGCTCACACTTGACTCATTAGCAAATTTTGATGTCAGGACATCTGTTGTGACATCTTCACATGCTTCTGAGTTGGTTGGCTTAGTTTCTTTCATAACATCCATCTTTATGGTTGCTTGTTCGTTAGATCTTGTGTCTTCTAACTTTCTTTCCAGATCAGCATTATCTTCCATGAGACTTACTCTTTCTTCTAGTAAGGATCTATTGGTATTCCTATACTCCCGAACTTTTCCACACAATTTCTCATTCATCAGACATGTCTTAGTAAAGCCAGCAGCCAGTTCGATGATGGTGAGCTCTCCAACATATGATTCTTTATCAGATTCATCAGCTTCTTGACTGTCAACCTTGATTTCTTCTCTGATCATGGAGTAGGCAGAGGGGTAGTTTGAGGTGTTAGGCTTCCATAGGTAGCAATTATCCTTAGACCTAAATCCCTTCAGGACTTCTTCATTTTCTCCATTTGTGACAATACACTCTTCTTTAGTGAACCTGACATTGAACCCTTCATCACACAGTTGGTTGATACTTATAAGATTTGCAGTCAGTCCTTGTACAAGTAAGACATTATTCAGATTAGGAACACCAGGACATCCTAACTTGCCAACACCTTTGACTTCTCTTATTTCTCCATTACCAAGAGTCACATAACTGGTTCCTTCAAATTTGATGTCTACTAGTAAGTTCTTTCTTCCAGTCATATGATTTGAGCAACCACTGTCAAGGTACCAGTCTTCCTTGGCAGGCATTCTTAGAGAAGTGTGTGCTACTAGAGCTACATTCTTGGCCACCCACTGTTGCTTTCTATTAAGAGTATCATGTTTAGGTTTGGCTTGATGAGTTTGGTTTGGATATCCAACTAGTCTGAATAAATAATGGCTTTATGTGACCAAACCTTCCACAGTGGTGACACCTCCATTTTTGGAATTTCTTCTTTGTATGGCTCTTTCTTTTGTTTCCTTGATGTTGTGACATTGGTGCTGACATCTAGTTTTTCATACTAGCTTCAGGTTTTGATCTTCTGATCCCAGAGGTGAATTCCTTTTTAGCCACAAATCCTACCCCAGACAAATCTCCTGCTCCTTTCCCAAACTCGAGAATTTCTTCTAGAGTATCAGTTCTATTATTCAGCATTCTGAAGGATTTAGTCATTTGATTAAGCTTGTAGTTCAACATGCTCACTTCACTATTGAGAGATTCCATGGTTCTAAGATGTTTATTCTTCTCAGTTTCTAGCTCCTTTATGATTATCTTTTGCTTCTCCACTTGTTTGCAGACTTCAGCATTCTTGATACCCAACTTCTTGTATGAGGCAGTAAGTTCATCAAAGGTTAGCTCATCATCAGTGGAATCATCATTAGATGCACAGACACTAGTTGGAACTGTGACATGTTTTGCAGTTTCCTCTTTAGACTCAGAGTCTTCATCAGACAAAGTGAATGACAACCCTTTCTTTTGCTCTTTGAGGTAGGTAGGACATTCAGCTCTAATGTTTCCATATACTTCACATCCATGACACTGAACCCCTTTGCCTTGATTGGGATTCTCTTCAGCTTTGAATCTTCTACTAGGATCATGGGTCTTGCTGATGTCATTGGAACTGTTCTTGACATTGGGTCTGTATTTCTGATCAACTCTTTTAATGAACCTGTTGAATTATTTTCCAAGCATGGCTATGGCTTCTGAAAAATTTTCATCACTTCCACCATTGCATTCTCTTGAACCATCTTTAGTGTTGGAAACAAAAGCTATGCTCTTGTTCTTCTTTTCAACAGGATCACAAATACTCATCTCAAAGGTTTGCAGAGAACCAATTAGTTCGTCTAGCTTCATGTTGCTGATGTCCTGAGCTTCTTCTATAGCAGTCACCTTCATAGAAAATCTATTAGTCAGTGATCTGAGGATCTTTCTTACCAGCTTTTCTTGAGACATTTTTTCTCCTAATGCTCCTGAGTTATTTGCAATCTCAAGGACATTCATGTAGAACTCATGAATGATTTCATCTTCTTTCATCTTGAGATTTTCAAACTTGGTGGTAAGAATTTGAAGTTTAGACATCTTCACCTTGGATGTGCCTTCATGAGTGATTTTGAGAATATTCCAAACTTCTTTAGCTAGATCACAGTGCTGCACAAGTCTGGATATGTTTTTGTCAATTCCATTGAACAAGGCATTTAGTGCCTTGGAATTGCCCAAAGCTAGCTCTTCCTCAGTTTTGCTCCATTTTTCTTCAAGAATTAGAACAGTGGTCCCATCTTCCATAACCTTCTCAGGATGTTTCCATCCGTTTTCCATAGTTCTCCAGGCCTTGTTGTCCACAGATTTTATGACAGCTACCATACGAGGTTTCCAGTAGTCATAGTTGGAGCCATCCAGAATGGGAGGTCTATTCCCAAACACTAACAGGAAGGGTGCCTAGATCTCACCCAAATGTAAACAGGCAGGGTGCCTGCTCTGATGCCAACTAAAAATTCTAGTAACTCACACACGATGTCATACTAGATGTTATGACATCCACAATCATACAGAATAAAGCGTTAAAACAATAATGCATAAAAATAGTAAAGAACACAACAAATTATTCACCCAGTTCGGTATACAACAATACCTACTCTAGGGGCTACCAAGCCAAGGAGGGAATCCAATATAAGCAGTATTAATTCGGAGTTAAACTCCCCCGTTTACAACTCCTCACTTAAGACCTACCCAATATAATTCCAATCTATTCCTAGACCTGAGTATCTCCACTCACTCCCCCTCAATCACAGCAGTGATTACAAACAGACATTAAATAAATGAGAGAGAAGACACACTTCAAAAACACACCTTGATCTGCTTAAAAGCTTCAATCAAGAGACACACACTCGTGCTTAAAAGCTTAGAGTGACAAATTACACAAACAACCTATTCCAAAACAATCATCAAAAGACAATTGCTTGGAGTACAAGAGACTAAACACACAGACACAGAACTACGGCTCTTCACAATTAACAAATCTCTCTGCATTCCAAATTAGGATTGCAGTCTTCTTATATGCAGCTCTTAGGCCTCGGGCTTTCCAAGAACCAAATTAGAGTTAACCAAGTTAACCTAATTTACACGTCATCAAGTTGTTACAGAATGTGTTGTTAACAAAATCTTATAGGAGAAATATTCAGCACACAATAAAATGTTTCCTAAATTGTAGATCGAGAGAAATTAGGAAACATAATAATAAAACATAACAGCTCCTACTGTCAGACATGGATGTCATGACATCGGTCATGACATTCACTAACAAAACCTGTATTAGCTTAAACATATGCAGCCTGCATAAGACCATATAAATCATGTCATGACATCAGTCAAGACATTAAACACTCAGGTATGTTTTACACAAATGCATCCAACATGAAAAGACCTACATGCTTCATCCGCTTTGCTAATCATCATGTTTTTAACGGAATCTTATCTTGATTCAGAACTTTGCATCTGGTCGTAACTTCTGTTCTGACTTGAATATAACTTCTAATAGAGTTTATCTACTACGATTGGTGCCTTCAGAAGTTTCTTTCTTAGAACTTTCAGCAGCTTTCCTTTTCAACATTTGCTCAGTTTTGCATAATGTTCAGTTTAGATGGTACTTGTATTAGGACATCTTATGACATAAGAAATATATTTAATTAGAGTACCATATTTACTTATACAAAATTTATTTACTTGTTATCATCAAAACACTATGATATGATTAGAACCAAACTATGTTCTAACAATCTCCCCTTTTTCGATGATGACAAAACATTGACGTTCTGATCAGAAATTTTGTATATAAAAGAAACAATCCCCCCCTGAGATGTATGATCTCCCCCTGAAATAAATACTTAGAGAGAAATTTAAAAGATAACTTCCTTGAGTATTTTTCTCTTCAGCTTGTTTCTTCAGAAGATTGATGGATATGGCTTTTCATAAGCGCATCTTTTAGAAGTTCTAAAGTATATTCCTTTCTTTCTGATATCGTATAAAGCACTTGCTTTAGAAGATCTCTCTTTCAGAATGAGTTTTTGTACTTCTTTAGAAGTTCTCTCTTTCAGAATTTATTTTACCTGTAGACTTTCAGAAAGAAAGTTTTTGTACTTTGTACTTTGTTTGAAATGTTTGAGACTTTACCCTAGTAACTGTTATGTTTTGATCAGATCAAAATTTCACTTTCTCACTTTCTCCCCCTTTTTGTCATAATCAAAAAGCGTAAACATAGTAATATTTGCAAACACACAAGACGATATTTATAAATTAGATAGGTGCAACGCAAATACCAATTCAACAGTAACAGAAATGAAAATAACAAAATATCACATAAGAAAATGTCATAAGGTCTAAGCACAGGATACTAAGGTTGTCGAGGAACATCTTGCTTGTTCTTGCCTAATCACCAGGATTTGAATTCCTTGTTGGTCTCATCCTGCTTGTCTAGTCGATCCTTAACCGCCTCATTTTCCCTCTTTAGTTCATTAATCATTTCAAGCATACGAGAAGATTGATTAGAGGTTGAGGCACCGTCAGAAGTTGCAAGCACAGAGGAAACAATAAGAATCTTAGGAGTCAGAAGATCTGCATTTACCACCCAGGTTGGTATTATTCCTTCACAATTGTATTTTGGCACTTCAATCGGAACTTGTTTTACCAAAGCCAAAGGATTTGCTTGGTTATCATCAATATCCATATATTTAGAAGACGGATAACAAGGAGCATTGTTGATCATAAGAGGAGGCTTTAATGCCCATAGATCCATTACTAGTGCGATGAAAACATTCAGACACTCAAAAAAATTCTCATTAGCATGAGTACAACATACTTCTTTGAGTTTGAGGGATTCAGAGTTGAATCTCCTTCTGAACGCATCCCAAAGGGCTCCTGATGCCACTTGACTCCCATTTATAGCACAATTAGCCTTTAATTTTGCAATGCAGTCCTGCATCTCTATTCCAAAATTCTAAAATAATATATCAACATCTGTTGGATTAATCTCCTGAGTAGGTTCAGGATTTTGAGGTTCAGAGGATTGTTCTGGTTGAGGTTCAAAGGTCTCAGTTGGTTGAGGTTCCGGAAGTGGGACTTCTGATGTGATCAGGGGTAAGTTTGGTGTGTTGGATAATGAGTTTTGTGATGATGGTTAGGATGAAATGACTTGAACTTCCGGTGAGGATGAAATGTAGATATGTTCTAGGGAGTGAGGTGAAGTAATTTCATAGGATTATGGTGAGGTGTGTTCGATTGATTCAGAGGTAGCAAAGATGTTATGTGCTGGAATATCAGGCAACATCATAGCTAAGGGGCTAGTGATGCCAGGAATGTTCCAGGATCCTTGGAATCATCCATAGGGTTTTGTAATTGGCATTGCTGGTTGAGATCTGGTTTCAGAAGATCCTGGTTGGTTTCTTTCAAGGAAAGGTGTAGTTTCTTGCTCTTTAGGAAGAGAAAGTTCTTTTTTTGTTTGGGGTGGAAGTTCTGTAGTATTTGGATTTGATGGTCTGGGAGATGAAACATGAATTTCTAGTTGCCTTACTGGTGGTGTGGATGTTGTGAGAGTAGTTTTTGTTTGGGAGGATGGTTGAGTTTCTGTTGGGGAAGATTCTCTTTGTGTGTGGATTGGAAGTTCTATTTCAGGTGGGAATTCTGAAGTGTTTGGATCAGATTGTTGGGAAGTTCGAATTATAATTTCTTGTTGGCTTTCAGGCTGAGTGATTTGTGTGGTTTCTGGTGATTGAGAGGGGTCAATTAGTTCTGGTGGATTTTCAAAATTGTCAATATCAGACAATAAGTGTGCAATGTTTTGGTTTTCTTCTTGATTTACTGGAGTAATTGTGGGTTCAATTTCGGTATTTGATGCATAAGGATTTTGTTTATCAGAAGTTTGTTGTGGAATGGTTTCAGCTGATTGAACTGAGGGTGGTGCAAATGTTTAAGATTGGGGTAGATCAGTTATTGGGAATGACAAAGGGTCAGAAGAGGATCCAATTGTTTATGATTCAAGCAATTTAGAGGTTTGGTGAACGCGGGATTCAATTGTTTGTGATTCATGTAGTTCAGATAATTGAGCTTTTTGAGGTTCTAAGGTATGGGTTTGTTCAGATGTTCCTATATTTTCAGAATTGGCAACAGAGATAGAGGTAGAAGGATTACCTGAAGATTTTTTCTTCTTTGTCTTCTGAACCTTGAGAGATCTTGTAGAAGTTCCTTCTCCTGTACCTTTCCTCTTCTTGGATTTCTTCTTTTTGTGAGCTTCTGGTATAGGGTTATTTCTACCCTGAAACCATGTTGGGTCAATAGGTGTGCCAGACTGCTTGCTTAATTCAAGTAAGTGTAGTATGATATTAGGAATGTCTCCAGCGTTGAATATGGGAAAATCATCAATCTGAACTCTTCTTGTTGTGATGAAGCTTTCTGTGTAAGGAGTAAGTTGACAAATAATTTTCTTAATGATGTTCATCTTCTTTAAATTCTTCCCATTTAGGGATTTTCCACATATTGGGTCTGACTCTTTTAGCAAATTGGTATCTTCTAAATGCGCTATCAGGCCATTCTCTGTTAGAATTTCTGATATTAGTCATGAAAGAGGGATCCAATTTATCTTGTCATTAACCTTTTGATTTCTTTCTTCTTCTCTGGTTTCCTTGACATGAGTCCATAGATGTTTGAAAAGGATATATGGTAAATCGATCTTGATATTTTTATCGAGGCAGTATAGCAGGAATTGTTGGTCGCTATCGATATAATATGAAGAACTTGTTGCGTTTCTATGAAAAATACAACCCAGGAAGATTTTTTCCCAAACCTGGTAATACTCCTTCAGATTTTTGAATTTTGAAGAAGCTTTCCCATTCTTAAAGATTTCAGCATAAACCGCTTCCATATATGGTCTTCCATCAGAAATACCAACAACTCCTTCTCCTTTAAAACCTATTAAGTATCTGATTAGGTCTTTTGTGATAACAATTTGTTTACCCATGACAAATGATATAATTTCTTTTGGCGAAGTGGCCGCATGAATCCAAAATTCTTTAACTAGATGAGGGAAGACTGCTCCAATCAACCTGTTAAAGAAGTTTCCCCAGCCTTGAAATTCAACTGCAGGGAATAAATCAAGTCCATTATCAATCATATACTTGTAAATTACTTCCAACTCATTTACGGGAAGAAGCATGGTCCTTTGCGGTTCTGTGTAGCCCTCAATTTAAGGATTGCTAGAGGTAGTAGCAAGATTTTATTGAGAAGATGAACCAGACGCCATTGATGAACGATTGAGGTTTCTTGTGAGGAGAAAAGGGAGGCAAAATACGTATAGGGTTTGAAATTGCGTAAGAAAGAAAAGCGAAAAGATTGATTTCTAAAACTATTTATAGAGAGAATACATGCAGTTAACAAATAATTAAAAAAAATTTAAACAGATGATAAAAGATTTTCATCAAATATTAAACTTATAATCATGGCACACATTTAATGAGTCCGACAATTGAGGGAGAGAACATGATTTTGAAGTCATTGAAACAGTTACCTAGGGATTTCGTCACAATACCTCGCACGCGTGACCTTTCAGAATTTGCACATGCGTTCAAATCCTAGGGTTGGTGTGATACAACATTTTTATGTGGTGAACTTCTGAACCGCATAAGAAATGAACTTCTGAAACATGTAAATCATAAGTTTCTCACTAACTTTTCTTTTAAAGATGTTGGATTCGTCAGGTCTTGAAATGTCACTATTTGGTTCTTTTTCATAGCAATAACCCGATCAGAAGTTGGTTCTACCATAGAAACGGATCCGACTAATGATTCTTCGTTGTTTATTAATAGATGTTGTAGTTTGATGATCTTCTGAATTATCTTTTGCTTCTGAACCTTGAATTTTTATATCTTTTGATCGTTCAGAGTATCCAAGCAGAAGATACTTTTGTGCCTTAGAATCAAACTTGTTCCAATAATAATGTTGTCGTTTAATTGACTTGTAGACAACAAGTTATGTGCTAATACTTCTAAAACATTAGTTATGGAGGAGGATTTACCATTACCAATAGTTACCTCGAAATCTGACATCTCTTCATATTCTGATTTGGTGTCAAAGTCATCTGTAGTGATATCCATGAAAGCTAAATTTGTATGTTCATCTTTTGAGCTTGATCCATCCTCAGAAGATTGAATCATCCCAGATAGCCTTTAAGCTTCTCCTCCTTATCTTTTGATGTTCATTTATATCTAGTTCGATCTCGTGACTTCTTAATGCATTTAAGAGATCCTCTAAAGATATACTATTCAAATCCTTTTTAACTTTGAATGCAGGGACCATTTGTGCCTATCTTCTGGGTTGACTTCTGATGATTTTTGAATTCTGGCTTTTGGATATGATCTTTCTATCAATCTTATTTCCTTCTTCATCTCCTGGATGTGTGTAGCCATCTGAGACCATATCCCATAGGTCAGCATATTGACTAAGAAAGACACTTTCTAGTTTATCTTTCCAGTATTTAAAACTCTTCTTCATTGAAGACCGGAGGTTTTGTAGAGTTGTTGTTTCTCTAATTACTTGCCATAGTGTTTTCCTTCTGGATCTTTTTCTGACACGGTTAAGTGTTTGATTCCCATAATCAATAACAGAGCCACGCTCTGATACCAATTGAAGGGTATGAAAACACTTAGAAAGGGGGGGGGGTTGAATAAGTGGTTTCTTTTTCAAAATAAAAATTGACACAATATTTTTATCCTGGTTCGTTATAACTCAACTACTCCATTCCACCCGCCAAGGTGATTTCGCCTCTCTCAGTCGAGGACTTAATCCACTATAATCAAAACTGATTACAAATGCACGAGCCAACTGCTGGTGACTAAAAACTTTGCACAAACCAACTGCTTGTGACAAACAACCTTGCAGAAAACAACTTCTTGTGACTAACAACCTTGCACAAACAAACTGCTTGTGACTAACAACCTTGCACAATCCAACTGCTAATGACTAACACTATATAATAAACCGTTCAAGGATCTCCACGAGATATAATGTTCATTGATATAGAAACCTCTAAGACTAAACTAGTCCTAGACCTCTTGACCAATCTGACCCAACTGGTCTCTCAAGGAACTGTTACAAGTTAACAATAGTGTATCAGATTGCTTCTAGAAAGCTTTAATCACAACTGTGATATTTCACTAAGTGTTTATTACAGAACTATCAACTCAAAAAATGATTATTCTTCAGCACAAGAGTTCATCGTTTTGTGTTGGCATTCTTTTAGTTTGTATATGTCAGCTCTTTGTTGATGCACACACCACACACACTTTTCTTTTCTAAGTGATCTTGTATATATGTCTTTGAATATTTGTCTGTTATCTTGATCTTTGGAGAGAGCATTAAATGCTTGCGTGTTTGCTTTTTTGTTTTTTGTTTCTTCAACGTGCTGCATGTACGTTGCTTCTTCAATCATCCTTGGAAATTGTTCCATTTGAGTGCTTCAGCCGTTTTGCTAATCATCATGTTTTTAACAGAATCTTATCTTAATTTAGAACTTTGCATCTGGTCGTAACTTCTGTCCTGACTTGAATATACCTTCTAATAGAGTTTTTCTATTGCGATTGGTGCCTTCAGAAGTTTCTTTCTTAGAACTTTCAGCATCTTTCCTTTTCAACATTTGCTCAGTTTTGCATAATGTTCAGTTCTGATGGTACCTGTATTGGGACATCTTATGACATAAGAAATATATAATTAGAGTACCATATTTACTTATACAAAATTTATTTACTTGTTATCATCAAAACACTAAGATATGATTAGAACCAAACTATGTTCTAACACCAACCAGTTGTCCTCCCAAGCTCTTATGCTCTTGCCGTCTCCCACAATCCACATTCCATTATCCATCATCTTTGGCATAATGCTGGCAACATCCTTCCATAAGCTAGAATCTGTAGCCCTCGACTTTGGACAGTCATTACTATCCAAGACCTTATACTTCTTCCTCAAAACATTGCACCAAAAATCATCTGCCTTATTATGCAACTTCTAGCCAAGTTTCATTAAGCATGCCTGGTTCAAAACATTGAGGTCTCTCAACCCCATTCCTCCCAACTGTTTTAGTTTCGTGATCACTTCCCAAGCAACAACATGTATTTGTTTCTTCTCATCAGAGTCTCCCAACACAAACCTTCTTTGTAATCAATGAATTTCCACAATGCAAGTCTTCGGCAATTTGTTTGTCATCATAGTATACACATGTATTGCTTCAATGACACTCTTAGCTAAAGTAATTCTTCCAACAAGTGCCAAACTATTCTTTTTCCAACAATTTAACCTTGCTGCTACATGGTCAACAATATACTGAAAACCATTCTACTTGAGATTTTTCCCACTCAACGGTACTCTAATGTTAGACGCTGGCCTAAAGATCTAGAGGGGGGGTGAATAGATCTCACTAAGTTTTTACGGATTTTTCTACTGACTCGAGCGAAAGCGGTTCTGAATCGACTTGCGTCTATTCCGGACCGCTATTGCAAAGGTCGTATGTGTTTCAAAACCAAAAAGTAAGTGGAATTGATGGTGAAGTAATATGATGGCTAACCAATACGTTTAACAACTGAAAACCAATTAACTTCTAGATTGACAACTTTGATTTGCAATGCAGTAAGATTGGATTAAGCAAAAACACAAACACTTGGTGATACGTTCAAATTGATAGTGATTCAAGTTGTGGTGAATTGTGATGTTTGTGCAGAGCTTTAATTCACAATTTTAACACTTGAATCGTTGATCAATTTTGCACTTATAACCAATTATGAACAAAAAGTAAAAGAGAAAGTAAAAGCGACAAGAACACGATATTTGTTTAGGCAGTTCGTCGATCGTCCTCGCTACGACTACGTCTGCCCCCAATTCCAAATTGAAATTGGGTAATCTTTCATTAATGTTGAAAGTAGTATATACAAAGAAGATAACAAAGCGATAAACGATAAACCAATTATGTCGATCCTTTGAATCTTCTTCCCCCTTAATCTTGAGCCAGATCAAGGTTATCCAAGAGCTTCACTTTGATTCCCTTCTGCAGTGTCTTGATTCCTTGAACTCCCCGTTCCTCAATCGTTACACTCAGCCGAATCCTCAATGAACGCCTCATGATAAAAACCCCCAAGAACCACCCGTCGTGGAGGACAAAACCCGCAGATTTTATTCACCAACAAACCCCACAAACCTTCACCCACTAGGAATCTTCAATTCCGTTCCATGGACGTTATCGAACTCATCACTAACCCGCAACGCAAAAATGATTATGTGTAATTGTGTTGGAGATGATGAAGAACGAAGATGAGAAGCGTTTGTGTATCTTTCAGTCGTTGGTGTTTTTTGAATAATTACCCTTGCACAATATATATGATTGCATAACAGTTAGAACCAAGAAAAACTGATTTTTGAACTTTCTTGATCAGTTAGGTCGACCACTTGTAGTGCTTAGGTCGACCTAACAGAGCTTGCAGAATTTTGCTCCCAGTTAGGTCGACCTGTTGAAGGAGTAGGTCGACCAGAATCCTCTTCTGATGCATTCTGGGGACATTTTCACAGATTAGGTCGACCTAGTTGATGTGTAGGTCGACCTAACAGGCTGGTATGTAGATTTCATCAATTTAGGTCGACCTAAATGATGTGTGAGTCGACCTAGCAGGGATATATGAATTTTTCTCCATTTTAGGTCGACCTGGGTTGATGGTAGGTCGACCTAACTGCTGTTTTTCTGCATTCTTCTTGTTGTTTGAATGCTTATTTGAGTTTGCCATGAATCAAAAACATCTTTGAGTGTAATCTTGTATTCACATACTCCCCCTTTTTGATGATGGCAAACCATTCGTCTAAGCTTTGGTAGTATATGATAAAGACTCAACAGAGCTCCCCCGTACATCCAGCATCTATCTCTCAACAGGGCAATCTCTCAACAAAGCTCCCCCGTACATCCAGCATCTATGTCTCCCCCGTACATCCAGCATCTATCTCTCAACAGGGCAATCTCTCAACAAAGCTCCCCCGTACATCCAGCATCTATCTCCCCCTTTGTCAACATCAAAAAGAGAAAACAGGAGAATAGGAGAGTAACAAGAGAACCATAGATAATAATGCTAGCATGTACAGTATAGTAGGTAAAAGGTAGTTAATGATAGAATGAGACACCTATGTGAGCAGGAGCAGTTTTTATGCATGAAGTCACTATAAGCATGTTAATTGATAGCATATTATAGTATCAATAATATTTTTGGAAGTGAACAACAATTACGTTACCGCTTTTTCAATATGACGCCTAACTTGATGATGAACTACCTTTACGCTAAGAAAAATGTTAGCAAGACAAATAGATATATACATAAAGTAAAGAAATAATATTAAGAGAAAACAAACGTAATTAGCTCAAATTAGAGATATCGAGTATCCCTAATTCCCTACGAATGTTGAAATATTGCTCCATTGCTAGAGGTTTGGTGAAGATGTCAGCTAGTTGCTTCTTGCTTTCTACATGTTCAAAAGTAACGTCTCCTTTCTCTACATGATCTCGTAGAAAGTGATGCCTTATTTCAATATGTTTGGTACGTGAGTGTAAGATAGGATTTTTACTCAAGTTTATGGCGCTTGTGTTGTCGCACATGATAGGTATGTGATCAAGCTTAATACCGAAGTCAAGAAGTTGTTGCTTGAGCCATAATATTTGTGCACAGCAGCTTCCAGCAGCTACATATTCTGCCTCAGCAGTGGATAATGCAACCGATACTTGTTTCTTACTATGCCAACTTATTAATGAGTTTGAGAATAGATGACACGTTCCACTAATGCTTTTTCTATCGGATTTGCAGCCAGCAAAATCTGAATCGGAGAATCCTACCAAATGACACTCATTTCCTTTTGGATACCATAGGCCATATGTAGTAGTTCCACGTAAGTATCGCAGAATTCTTTTGACAGCTTTCAAGTGAGATTCTTTTGGACAAGATTGATATCTTGCACACATACACACACTAAACATAATGTCTGGTCTTGAGGCAGTAAGATACAATAGTGAACCTATCATACCTCGGTATAATTTCACGTCAACCTCTTTACCTTTCTCATCTTTGTCTAGATTTGTATTTGTTGCCATAGGTGTGTCAATTTCCTTTGCTTCACTCATTCCAAATCTTTTGAGCAGCTCTGTACAATATTTAGTTTGATTCACAAACGTTCCATGACTGAGTTGCTTGATTTGTAGGCCAAGGAAGAAATTTAGCTCACCCATGAGACTCATCTCAAATTCACTCTGCATAAGCTTAGAAAAGTCTTTGACAAGTTTTGCATTAGTGGACCCAAATATAATATCATCTACATAAATTTGGACTAAGAGAATATCCTTATCTTTTCTTTTAATAAAGAGAGTAGTATCAACTTTACCTCTAGAGTACCCTTGACTAAGGAGAAATTTGCTCAACCGTTCGTACCAAGCCCGAGGGGCTTGTTTAAGACCGTATAGAGCACGTTTCAGCTTATAAACATGAGTTGGATACATGTAATTCTCAAAGCCGGGTGGCTGAGCAACATAGACTTCTTCATTTATATAGCCATTTAGAAAGGCACTCTTAACATCCATTTGGAATAGTTTGAAGTCTTTAGAACAAGCATAAGCAAGTAAGAGGCGAATAGCTTCGAGACGTGCTACAGGAGCGTATGTCTCTTCATAATCAATACCTTCCTCTTGATTGTAACCTTGGGCAACTAATCTAGCTTTGTTTCTAGTAATAACACCGTTTTCATCAAGTTTGTTACGAAAAACCCATCTAGTGCCTATTACTTGATGATCTCCCGGATGAGGGACTAAGTCCCAAACATCATTCCGTTTAAATTGGTTTAATTCTTCTTGCATGGCCATTAGCCAATGCTCATCAAGTAATGCATCCTTAGCGTTTTTCGGCTCAACTTGTGAAACAAAAACAAAATGATGGCAGAAGTTACTTATCTTTGAGCGTGTTGTAACGCCCCTTGAGATGTCTCCTATTATATTGTCAATTGGATGGTCTTTCACGTTTGTCCAGGCCTTGGGAAGTTCTTCATTGTTTGAGATGCTTTCTTTTTCATTTTCATTGTGAGACTCATCTTTCTCTCTCTCAGCATCTTTCTTTACAATACTTTCATCCTCATCTTCCTTATCCTTGACAATGTCTTCAGTGGATGGGCCTGCACCATTAAATGAAAGACCTACACTTCCTTTACCAAGTATGGCTCCCCGATTGTTATCTCCATAGGTGACATACCCCTTTTTCTTTGCTTGAAACTCAACGAAAAGAGATAGGTCTCCAGTCATGTGTCTTGAACATCCGCTATCAAGGAACCACAACCTTTCGGCAATGTCAAGACACTTTTCCTGCAAGATTAATTTAAAGAGGGAGGTCCCCAATTTTCATTGGGTCCTTGGTAGTGAGTACACAATTTGTTGCACTTAGGCAACCATTGAAATACTCCTTTAGGAACTAAAATTCTCCTAAATTTGCATTTTTCAATGGTATGTCCCTTTTTGCAACAATAATGACAGGTAATATGATGAGAATATGGAGTTTTGCTAGTTGATACTTTTGGTACAAAAGTGTATTTACTATATAAAGGAGTATACGATCTTTTGAACTTGTTTGGATCAACCGCAAAAGTCACTTTTGGTTGTAGAGCCTTGTCTAACTTGGCTTTTAGATCTCTCACTTCTTTTTGCCAAATGTGACATGTCTCACAACCAAACCATGATGTAGGATCTATTTCAACTTTGTCCTTTTGAATGTCTAGCATAGATTGTTTTAAAGCTTCCATATCCCTTTCGGTTTTCTCAACTTTTGATTCAAGATATGAAAATATTTTCTTATTTGAGGCCAAAAGTTTGAAAGCTTTAATTGCATCTCTATGTAATTCTTCAAAAGCAAGTTTTAGTTGAGAATGAGATACCTTATCTACTAGTTCAGGTTTAAGATGACTTACAGCTTTCTTTTTCTTGTTTTGATGAGCCATGAAGCATAGGTTTGCTGATTCTTCTTCATCGCTTGACGAGCTTTCACTAGATGAATCACTTTCCCATGCTATGTAAGCTCTTTTAGATTTATTATGACCTTTGCTTTGGTTCTTCTCCTTTTCTTTCTTAAGGTATGGACAATCCGGTTTGTAGTGACCGGCTTTCCCACAATTGAAGCAAAGACCTTTGATCTTTCCTTTGTTGTCGTCATCTTGTTTGAACATGTTTGATTGCTTTCTATAGTTGATCAATCCTTTGTCGGAATGTTTTGCTCCATTTTTCTTTAGATATTTGTTGTATCTTCGCACAAACAGTCCCATTTCCTCATCATCGGAGTCTTCGTCATCACTTGTGTCACTATCCTTTGGCTCTCGTTTTGAGGTCTTGGAGCTCGAAGCTTTTAGAGCTATTGACTTCTTCTCTACCTCTTTCTCCATGTTCTTTTCTTTCTTTGTCCTCTTCTCATGCATGTCAAGGCATTTAAGATGCTGTTCATGTTCCTCTAGTTTACCAAAGAGAGTGGTAATGTCTAAAGTGTTGAGATCATTTGCTTCCTTAATTGCTGTAACTTTGGGCTGCCATTTCCTGTTCAAACACCTTAAGATTTTGTTAGTAGCAACTGCATTGGAAACAGGTCTATCAAGAGAATTTAATCGATTTTTCAGGTGAACGAATCTTTTCTGCATGCTTTCGATGGTTTCACCATCTTCCATGTGGAAAAGTTCGAACTCTTGAGTTAACGTATTGATCCTAGCTAGTTTGACATCATCCGTTCCCTCGTGGGCAACTTGCAATGTGTCCCACATAGCTTTAGCTGATCTACAATGGGAAACGCGATAGTATTCATCAACTCCTAGAGCTGAGATTAGAATGTTTCTCGCTTTCCAATCGTATGCATATTTCTTTTCATCTTCAGCATTCCAAGTATCTTCTGGTTTTGGAACAACTGCACCAGCTGCATTTGTCATGGTGATCTGAAATGGACCATTGACAATAGCTGTCCAGATGTTCCTATCAATTGCATTGATATGGACACACATACAATCCTTCCAATAGCCGTAGTTTTCTCCGTTGAAAACTGGAGCTCTATTATGAGCCCCTTTAGGTCCGGAAGCCATCTTTCCAATAAGTGTTTCACGTAGCACGGAATAAACCAGAGCTCTTGATGCCACTTGTTAGACGCTGGCCTTAAGATCTAGAGGGGGGGGTGAATAGATCTCACTAAGTTTTTACGGATTTTTCTACTGACTCGAGCGAAAGCGGTTCTGAATCGACTTGCGTCTATTCCGGACCGCTATTGCAAAGGTCGTATGTGTTTCAAAACCAAAAAGTAAGTGGAATTGATGGTGAAGTAATATGATGGCTAACCAATACGTTTAACAACTGAAAACCAATTAACTTCTAGATTGACAACTTTGATTTGCAATGCAGTAAGATTGGATTAAGCAAAAACACAAACACTTGGTGATACGTTCAAATTGATAGTGATTCAAGTTGTGGTGAATTGTGATGTTTGTGCAGAGCTTTAATTCACAATTTTAACACTTGAATCGTTGATCAATTTTGCACTTATAACCAATTATGAACAGAAAGTAAAAGAGAAAGTAAAAGCGACAAGAACACGATATTTGTTTAGGCAGTTCGTCGATCGTCCTCGCTACGACTACGTCTGCCCCCAATTCCAAATTGAAATTGGATAATCTTTCATTAATGTTGAAAGTAGTATATACAAAGAAGATAACAAAGCGATAAACGATAAACCAATTATGTCGATCCTTTGAATCTTCTTCCCCCTTAATCTTGAGCCAGATCAAGGTTATCCAAGAGCTTCACTTTGATTCCCTTCTGCAGTGTCTTGATTCCTTGAACTCCCCGTTCCTCAATCGTTACACTCAGCCGAATCCTCAATGAACGCCTCTTGATAAAAACCCCCAAGAACCACCCGTCGTGGAGGACAAAACCCGCAGATTTTATTCACCAACAAACCCCACAAACCTTCACCCACTAGGAATCTTCAATTCTGTTCCATGGACGTTATCGAACTCATCACTAACCCGCAACGCAAAAATGATTATGTGTAATTGTGTTGGAGATGATGAAGAACGAAGATGAGAAGCGTTTGTGTATCTTTCAGTCGTTGGTGTTTTTTGAATAATTACCCTTGCACAATATATATGATTGCATAACAGTTAGAACCAAGAAAAACTGATTTTTGAACTTTCTTGATCAGTTAGGTCGACCACTTGTAGTGCTTAGGTCGACCTAACAGAGCTTGCAGAATTTTGCTCCCAGTTAGGTCGACCTGTTGAAGGAGTAGGTCGACCAGAATCCTCTTCTGATGCATTCTGGGGACATTTTCACAGATTAGGTCGACCTAGTTGATGTGTAGGTCGACCTAACAGGCTGGTATGTAGATTTCATCAATTTAGGTCGACCTAAATGATGTGTGAGTCGACCTAGCAGGGATATATGAATTTTTCTCCATTTTAGGTCGACCTGGGTTGATGGTAGGTCGACCTAACTGCTGTTTTTCTGCATTCTTCTTGTTGTTTGAATGCTTATTTGAGTTTGCCATGAATCAAAAACATCTTTGAGTGTAATCTTGTATTCACATCCAAGATATCTCCCAAAACTCTTCGTAATTCTGAAGTTAGAGATACGCTGCAGCTTGTTTTGTATACTTCTATTGACGTTGTTGGAGAATAGAATGCTAGTCTTTTCATTACTAATCTCTTGGCCAGACATTCCACAGAATTTCTCGAGCGTTTCCATCATACAAATCATTTGAGACTCAGTTGCCCCACCGAAAATAAGTAAGTCATCAACAAACATAAGATGTGACACCATAATTCCTTGATTGCCTAACTTAACTCCCTTCCATTTATTTTTTGAGATTTCCTCTTGAATTAAGTGAGTTAACTTGTCCATGCATATCATAAACAAATAAGGTGAAATTGGATCACCGTGTCTAATACCTCTCTGGGGCCAAAAAATTCATTTCTGCCACCATTCCAATTCACATTAGTTTCAACACTAGTGATCGAATGCATGATCACATTCATCATAGATCCCGGAATATGTATTTCATGCATAGCTCTCCATATAAACTCCCAACTTAGTTTGTCATAGGCTTTTGCCAAATCGACCTTGATGGCAAAGGCTCTTATTTTACCTTTCATTTTTTTCCATAGTGTGCATGGCTTCCCTAGCAATAATGATGTTTTCGTGGATAAGTCTACCAGGGACAAAGCCTGTCTGATAAGGAGATGTCAGTTTGTCCATGTGCTTCTTTAATCTTCCCACAACAATCTTACTAAAGACTTTGTATATTGTGTTGCATAAAAATATCGGCTGAAACTGTGATATCCTACAAGGATTTTCAATTTTCAGGATAAGACAAATATCAGTTTTGTTAACGTTGGCAACTCATCTGGATTCTCCCATATCTTGATCACAAACTCACACACACTACTACCAACCACCTCCCACGATTTTTGATAGAAACCTGCTGGGAATCCATCCGGACCCGGAGCCTTCCAAGGTTTCATGTCAAAAACAGCCTTATTGTAATACAGTGAACTGACTTTTAAAGAAAATGCGCGGTAAGCAGGAGTCGCCACCGACTTTTATTTTATCCAATTTAAGGAAAGGCTAAAAGAACAGAAAAAAACCTTTAAAAGAAATTTTGAGTTCGGGGGGTAATTTATACAAAGGGAAGGTGTAAGGCACCCTTTGCATCCATGGGTTTTCATGGGCTCTTAATTGCTTAGCTCACTTTGAAATGTTTGAAAAAATGTTTGCAGTGAATAAAGAAAAAGATTTGAATAAGGACTTTAGCTTGTAAATAAGCGTAGCCTTTGTGAAGTTTTTTGATAAAGGGTAAGAAAAAGATTTAAACCAGAGCAAGCAATTAAGAGGTAATTACCCTAAAATATTAAAAAGTTCTTTTAGCCTTTCAGGGCTATACCATAGGAGGGTAGGAAGTCCTTTTATTTGGAGGTTGAAGGGTCGTCAAAGTTATCGTTCGCCATAAGACTGTCCCTGCCATAAAGAGGGCAGGTAGTCTAAGGGAAGAATAAAATAGTCATTTTAGGCAACCAAAGAGGATGCCTCAGCAATCGAAAGGGACTATCACATCATATCGTAAGCAACTTCGAGGGACGAGATCATATAACTGAAGGCAACATCGAAGGGACTTATGATCTTTTGTGATGAGAATGAACTGAGGGTAACATTTGCTGAGACATCCTCGGAATCCGAGGGACTTGACTATTCTGTAATGAAAAAAAAGCAACAAGGCAACAGGCAACAGGCAACGAGAGGGATTACCATAAAAGGTGTGTGGGTGCACAATCACGTGGTTGATTCAAATATATTATCTTGTAAATTAGTTATTTTAATTCTGTTTAGAGTTGCACTCCCTAGAATTACTAACCACGCAGTAATAATTAATAATAATGTAATAGCATCACAGTTTAAGTGCCTTCAAGGCCAAACAATACAAACCAGGAGCAGTTACAAAATATATCATCATGGGGAGGGGGAAAAAGCAATTTATAATATAAACCAGAAAATTAATAGGTTAACCACAAGTAATAATATCAGGGTTAGAAATTAAATGAGAATAAGTTAAGGGTTACCGAAGGTTTGAGCTTTAATCGGTTGGCCAACCCTGAAAATTAATGAAGGAAAAATAAAAAGGGTGAGTGCATTACAAATTCATTAGCGATTGAAGCAAACCCTATTTTAATTCAAAAGGCCAAATAAAAAGAAAAATAAATGATTTGAAATTAAATAAAAAAAAAAAATAGAAACTTAGCTTTTCGATTTGGTATGGCGCGTGGCTGAAGGATCTTTGATTAACCTTGAAAATTAGGCACAAAGAAGAGGAATGCTAGTGCATTAACTGATCTACAACCCTGATTTTATACTGGGATAAATCAGGGTTAGAAACCATTAAATAATAATTTAAATAATGCCCAAAAAATAAAGAAAAGTCGAAAGTTCGAATAAATTTATCAATTAAATAATTATTGGATGAAACCCTAATTTTTTAATCAATAAAAATTTATTTGAAAATAATATTGAATTTTAAATGAAAAAAACAACAATTATTAATAAAATCGTAAAATATCGAACTTTCGATAAAAGAAATAAATAATTATAAAACTTTATATAAAAAACTAGATTATTGAGTAAATAAAAAAAATAAAAAGTAAAAAGAAAAATAGGTAAAAAAAACAATTGTGTAATTAAAATAAAAAAAAAATTAGAAAAAAACTCAGCTTGGATTCAGTGTGGTAAGCCTGGGGAAGAACATGGTGGAGTTGCAATCTGGTGAGTGTAGGATCTGGGTGGAGATGCATCTGAAGGTGGAGGATTGAGGGTGCACGGTATACGCGATAAGAAACCCTACATGTAATCTAGAAACAAGAACAGTCAAGAAAAATAAAACAAAATACGCGTTAGGGGTGGATCGAACCCACTCCCTTCTGGCGTGACCCCACACTTGCCACTGAGACACCACGCTTCTTGTGTATATCACTTGCAAAACATAAAGTAAAATAAAAAAAAACATGGTGTAAGTCAAACACGCGCTTGGAAATTTGAATGGTCTAACCAGACGTTGCCACCTATTGTATCCTCCGCCGCCTCCGTCGTCTTAGATGCAGACTTTTACCTATGGATATCTTGTGTAGCCATAGCACCTGCACATTCAAACTCACGGCATAACGAATATCAATTCCAAATAAAAAACCCATATCGACTAGAAATTCCGCTACGAATCCAATGAGCCCATCGATTTAGACTGAAATTGCTCCTGTATAAAACCCCCATTCAAGAAGCGTAAAACCCTAATAATGGTACATTGCAATGCTTGCGTCAAAACTCCAATTAAACCATTCAATTATCATAGAAACATCAATATCAACAAGAATATATGGCCAAATCTAATTGAAATTGTATGTATGCATGAAGCCGAAAATAAAAAATAAAGAGAAGAAAGTCATGAAACCAGAGTTGCAATTTTACAATTCAGAACGCCTTGCTTTCTTGTGAATGGTTGGGATGACTCAGAATACTCCAAGGAACTTGTAGGAATGCTTTGTATGGCTTGAAACGATCCACAACCTTGATTGCAAGTGCTTTCTTCTTCACGGTTTTTTTCAGCTATTGGTAGGATTCTTTGCTGCCAAAATTTTCTCCCTTGCATCTGACCATGTTCTATACTTATAGTATGATAAATTAGGTTAACAAATTTTAACCAAATCTTCTTGAATCAATGATTGGTAATTTGATTGAATCATGGTTTTCAATCTTTCTACATTGGTCAAAAATTATCCCATCTCTCTCCAATCTTGTATCCCACGAATTTTGAAACAAATATGGAGTGATTTGATGATTGGATTTGATTCATGTAACATCTCTAATCAAAAAAATTTATTTCCTTTGATTTTCATGAATTATATCATTTTTAAATGGATGAAAAATTCATATAAAATCAAACTAATCTCAATAATTCGTGGCCACTTAATTGGATATCTTGAATAACTTGAGGATCAAGATTGGATCTTAAAAACTTGGGCCCTTTTGCAAGAAAATCCATTTTGAAGCCTTTTTGTTTCATATTTTTCTCATTAAAATTGTCCAACTTTGACAAGGCATATCTCCCTCAATTTTTAAGATATGGGGGAGTTCTAGGATTTTTTGTAAACCACAAGATGTCCTCTATAAGCCACTTTGGAAGCTTTTTTCCATTTGAGGATTTTATCTTGATGATATGCGCTTTGATAAAAAATTGCTTTTGGTTGACTTTCAAAAAAGACCTAAAATCTTTTGATCCATATCTCTCAAATGAAGCATTTTTAGACTTGGCATGGGAGAGACAAAGTTGTAGAGAATTCAATTTTCTTCAAATTGAGCTTTGGATGGAAAATTTCTGATGTTCCATGTGAAAGTTATGGCTGGTCAAAGTTCAGTTGACTTTAGGTTAAAAAACCCTAATTTAGAAACTTTAGGTTTTGTTGATTTCTGAACTTTTCTTGATGAATCATGACCAGTCCTTGATAAAATGATGAATGATACTTCAAAATAAGGATGTTGACCAAAAATCAGAAATTTTGACTGTACTTTGACCATAGTTGACTTTTAGGTCAAACTAGTCGACTGTTGACTTTCTGAGCCATTGACTGGGCAATCTTTGGAATTGAAGCTTGTACTTTGCCATAGAGGTAGTTTGAAACATCATAAGCCATATGAAATCCCTTGGAGACTTTGATTCATTGATTTTCTTTAGAAAGTTCAAAACCCTAGTTCATTAAGCCCTTGTCTAGGAGGATATATCTTTGAGCCTTGAACTTTGGTATGAGCTTGAATATGAGAAAGAGATGGGCAAATTTTGGGGTATGACAGCTGCCCCTATTCAATCTTCTTAAACCTGAAGATGTAGAGTGGTTTGTATGCAAGTCGGTATCTGAAGGTGGAAGAGGATTGAACACTAGAGTATCCAGAAATTTGTACCATCGGGGATGGGCTTAGAGATGCCATCCGGGTATTGGGGACATGATGCCACCTACCTTGAAAGTCAGAATAAATTGTATGTTAGAGTATATCTGAACTTGAAGTGTTGAGAAGTAGTTGTTGAATGTTAGTCGTGTCAGCACCGTTCGTAGTAGCTGAATTAGACTTTGGAAAAGTTGATCGTGTCCACACCGTTCGTAATGATGGAATTAGATCTGGGAAGTTTGATCGTGTCATCACCATTCGTAGTAACTGAATTAGATCTTTTGTCGTGTCAGCACCGTTCGTAGTAGCTGAATTAGATCTCTGAAGGTTGATCGTGTCCACACCGTTTGTGATGATGGAATTAGATCTTTGAAGGTCGATCGTGTCAGCACCGTTCGTAGTAACTGAATTAGATCTTGGAGAGATGATTGTATCTACACCGTTCGTGATGATAGAATTAGATCTTTTGTCGTGTCAGCACCGTTCGTAGTAACTGAATTAGACTTTGGTAAGTCGATCGTGTCCACACCGTTCGTGATGATGGAATTAGATCTTTGAAGGTTGACCATGTCAAGACCGTTCGTAGTAACTGAATTAGATCTTTTGTCGTGTTAGCACCGTTCGTAGTAGCTGAATTAGACTTTGGAAAAGTTGATCGTGTCTACACCGTTCATGATGATAGAATTAAATCTTTGAAGGTTGATCGTGTCAGCACTGTTCGTAGTAACTGAATTAGATCTCCGAGATGTTGTTTATCTGCTTGTACCCGTGTCCTGAAAAACTGAAGTTAATTTTTATGCAATGTTATGGTGCATGTATTATATGACGAGTCTCTCAAAGTAAATGAGAAACTCGTATGTTTATCATGAAGTAATGTATGAGGTGTATGAATATGCATGTGATGTATATGATGTATGAATGATGCTGTTTGGAGTGTTTTGAGAAAATAAATCTCTGTATCATTGTGATTTTGATGTTTGATCTTGTCTTGAAGATGCTCAACTGGGGATTTATGATTTCTACTTGGGGATGCGAGCCATTTGAATGTTTGATCTTGATGTACCCTGACTAGGGATAAGAGAGATGAATAACCCTGTTTGGAGAAGAGAATAGTATCGGGGAACCGGTAGTGTCGAAGATGTAAACTCAGTTGAGGAACTAAGTCTTTGTTGGGACGAGAACATTTAAAGATATCTTTGTTAGAACAAGAACAGTATATGTTTTTGTCATCATCAAAAAGGGGGAGATTGTTAGAACAAGATTTGTTCTGATCAATATTCTTAGTTTTGATGATAACAATGTATATGAATTTTGTATGAGATAATGTGGTACTCTAATACTACGCAATTTCCATTTCAGGAATTATATAGAGTATGCACAAAATCAGCGCAAGAAGCACTGACTCAGAAGGTTCAGCATGCAACATTAGAACATGGTATGGCAAGACATCAGAAGATGGTCAAGCAGAATCAGAACATGGTCTATGGAAGCATCAGAAGGACTTGAGATCAGAAGCAGAAGCACTGAAGTTCTCATGGTATCACGCTAAGAAGCACTTCAAGGTCAGAAGACAAGAAGATGCTTTGCACCAAGCTGTTTGACTCTGATGATATTCAAACGTTGTTTACACAAACATCAGATCAGAAGCAAGTACAAGATGGCAGGCTACGCTGACTGACAAAAGGAACGTTAGTAGCTATTAAAGGCAACGTCAGTAGACACAGCGAAAGCAAGGCTCGAGGTAGTTGACAAAAGAGTGAAACATTAAATGCAATGCTGTACGAAATACGCAAAGCATTAAATGCTCCCAACGGTCATCTTCTCAAACGCCTATAAATAGAAGTTCTGATGAGAAGCTGAATACAAATTTGCGCAAACATACAGAAACACTGTCAAATTCAAAAAGCTCTCAAACTTCATCTTTAACCTCACTAGATTGCTGTTGTAATATATTAGTGAGATTAATCTTAAACTTAAGAGAAAATCACAGTTGTGATAATAGCTTTTTAAGAAGCATTGTAACTCTTAAAAGAATTTGTTTACATTAATTTGTAACAACTAGAGTGATCAGGTTGTTGATCAGAATACTCTAGAAAGTCTTAGAGGGTATCTAAGCAGTTTGTTCCTAGAGTGATCAGGTTGTGATCAGTATACTCTAGAAGACTTAGAAGTTGTCTAAGTGGAAAACCATTGTAATCTTGTGTAATTAGTGGATTAAATCCTCAGGTGAGGTAAATCACTCCAAGGGGGTGGACTGGAGTAGTTTAGTTAACAACGAACCAGGATAAAAATCATTGTGCAAATTGTTTTTATCTTACAAGTTTTAAAGCTACACTTATTCAAACCCCCCCTTTCTAAGTGTTTTTCTATCCTTCAATTGGCATCAGAGCGCCGGTTCTAAGGTGCAAGCACTTAACCGTGTTTAGAAAAGATTCAGGAAGAGAAAAACGCTTAAGTCAAGATGGCTGGTGAAGATCCAACAAATACATCTACATCTGGCTCTGCTGAGCAACAAAATGGTAATGGTAACAATGGTTATACTAGACCACCAGTATTTGATGGTGAAAACTTTGAATACTGGAAAGATAAACTTGAAAGTTACTTCCTTGGTCTAGATGGTGACTTATGGGATCTGCTGATGGATGGTTACAAACATCCAGTGAAATCTACTGGCGTAAAGCTTACAAGACAAGAAATGAATGATGATCAAAAGAAGCAATTCAAAAATCATCATAAGTGTAGGACTGTTTTGCTGAATGATATCTCTCATGATGAATATGAGAAGATATCTAACAGGGAAACTGCCTATGATATATATGAGTCATTGAAAATGACCCATGAAGGAAATGCCCAAGTCAAGGAGACTAAAGCTCTTGCCTTGATCCAGAAATATGAAGCCTTCAAGATGGAGGATGATGAAAATATTGAGAAGATGTTCTCAAGATTTCAAACGCTAACTGCTGGATTGAGAGTTCTTGACAAGGGATACACAAGGGCTGATCATGTCAAGAAGATCATCAGAAGCTTGCCAAGAAGATGGGGTCCTATGGTGACTGCTTTCAAAAGTGCCAAGAATCTGAATGAAGTCTCTCTTGAAGAATTGATCAGTGCTCTGAGGAGTCATGAAATTGAGCTGGATGCTAATGAACCTCAGAAGAAAGGTAAGTCTATTGCATTAAAATCTAATTATAAAAAACGCACTAACGCTTTTCAGGCTGAAGAAGAAGATTCTGAAGAATCAGAATCAGAAGAAGAAGATGAACTGTCCATGATCTCCCGAAGAGTAAACCAACTCTGGAAGAGCAAGCAAAGGAAGTTCAAGAGCTTCAGAAGTTCAAAGAAGCCTGAAAGAGGAGAATCTTCTGGAGGCAGAAGATCTGACAAGAAGAAGGTCATCTGTTATGTGTGCAATGAGCCTGGACACTTCAAGAATGAATGTCCAAAACTTCAGAAGGAGAATCCCAAGAAGAAGTTTCATAAGAAGAAGGGTCTTATGGCAACATGGGATGATTCTGAATTTGAATCAGAATCAGACTCTGAAGGCGAGCAAGCAAACCATGCACTGATGGCCACAGTGGATGATGGACTAGAATCTACATCAGAATCATATTCTGAAGAGGTATTTTCTAAACTATCTAGAGAAGAGTTAGTTTCTAGTTTAACTGAACTTCTGGAACTCAAGGCTCATCTTAGTATCAAATACAAAAAGCTGAAAAAGCTATTTGAATCTGAAACTAAGAAGCTGGAAGTGGAAAATTCTGAACTGAAGGAAAAAGTTTTAAAATAATCCAAAGATGTTGGATCTCCTTCTGAATCAGAAAAATCCATTCCTAGCCTCAATCATATTCTGAAAGAATATGACTCGAGCTTCAGAAAGTTTTAATCTAGAAGTATTGGCAGAAGTCATCTTGCTTCTATGATATATGGTGTTTCTGGAAACAAAAGGATTGGCGTTGGCTATGAGGGTGATACCCCACACAAATTTGAACCTGTTGATGATTTGAAAATCACATACAAGCCATTGTATGATCAGTTCAAATATGGCCACTCACATGATATTAGGCTCACTTCACATGCCAAAAGCTTTAACACTACACACACCAAGAAGCATGTGACACAACCTAAAAAATATCATGCTGCCAAACCTAAAGATTATCATGCTGGTCCTCCTGTTACTTATCATGCTAAACCCAAGTTCAATCAGAACTTGAAGAAAACTAATAAGAAAGGACCCAAGAAATTGTGGGTGCCTAAGGAGAAGATAATTTATGTTGCAGATATCCTTAGCAGCAAAGAAGACAAAGCACAAAATATCATGGTACCTGGACTCTGGGTGCTCGCGACACATGACGGGAAGAAGGTCTATGTTCCAAGACCTGGTGCTTAAATCTGGTGGAGAAGTCAAGTTTGGAGGAGATCAAAAGGGCAAGATTATTGGCTCTGGAACCATAAGTATTGGTAACTCTCCTTCCATAACTAATGTACTTCTTGTAGAAGGATTAACGCATAACTTATTGTCCATAAGTCAATTAAGTGACAATGGTTATGATATAATCTTCAATCAAAAGTATTGCAAGGCTGTAAGTCAGAAGGATGGCTCAATGCTATTTACAGGCAAGAGAAAGAACAACATTTATAAGATTGATCTTTCAGATCTTGAGAAGCAGAAGGCGACTTGCCTTATGTCTGTTTCTGAAGAGCAATGGGTCTGGCACAGAAGATTAGGACATGCTAGTTTGAGAAAGATTTCTCAGATTAACAAATTAAATCTGGTCAGAGGACTCCCAAATCTGAAATACAAATCAAATGCTCTTTGTGAAGCATGTCAGAAGGGCAAATTCTCCAAACCTGCATTCAAATCTAAGAATGTTGTCTCTTCCTCAAGGCCGTTAGAACTTCTGCACATTGATTTGTTTGGACCAGTCAAAATAGCATCTGTCAGAGGGAAGAAATATGGATTAGTCATCGTAGATGATTATAGCCGCTGGACATGGGTAAAGTTCTTAAAACACAAGGATGAGTCTCATTCAATGTTCTTTGAATTCTACACTCAGATTCAATCTGAGAAGGAGTGCAAAATCATAAAGGTCAGAAGTGATCATGGTGATGAATTTGAGAACAGATTCTTTGAGGAGTTCTTCAAAGAAAATGGTATTTCCCATGATTTCTCTTGCCCTAGAAATCCACAACAAAATGGAGTTGTAGAGCGAAAGAATAGGACTCTACAAGAAATGGCCAGAACCATGATCAATGAAACCAATATGGCTAAGCACTTCTGGGCAGAAGCAATAAACACTGCATGTTATATTCAGAATAGAATCTCTATAAGACCTATTCTAAATAAGACTCCTTATGAATTGTGGAAGAACAGAAAGCCCAACATTTCATATTTTCATCCTTTTGGATGTGTTTGTTTCATTCTGAATACTAAAGATCATCTTGGTAAGTTTGACTCTAAGGCACAAAAATGTTTCCTTCTTGGATATTCTGAACGCTCTAAAGGCTACAGAGTATACAATACTGAAACAGTGGTTGTAGAAGAATCAAGCAATATCAGATTTGATGATAAGCTTGGTCTTGAAAAGCCAAAGCAGTTTGAGAATTTTGCAGATATAGATATTGGTATATCAGAAGCCGAAGAACCAAGAAGCAAAGTTTCAGAAGCTGAAAATCTCAGAAGCAAAGGATCAGAAGATCAAGTTGCTGCATCTTTAGAGAATCTCAGAATTTTTGAGAGCCAACTGTCAGAAGATCATCTAGACTCACCTCAGCTCACTCAGAAGATGTGATTCTTGGAAAGAAATATGATCCTATCAGAACAAGAGCATTCCTTAAAAACAATGCAGAATGTCAATTAGGTCTTGTTTCTTTGATCGAGCCAACTTCTGTTGATCAAGCTCTAGAAGATCCAGACTGGATAATTGCCATGCAAGAAGAACTAAATCAGTTTACAAGGAATGATGTATGGAATCTTGTTCCTAGACCAAAAGGATTCCACATCATTGGTACAACGTGGGTTTTCAGAAACAAGCTTAGTGAGAAGGGAGAAGTGGTAAGAAACAAAGCCAGACTGGTGGCTCGGGGTTATAGTCAGCAAGAAGGCATTGACTATACAGAAACCTTTGCACCAATGGCCAGGTTAGAATCTATTCGCTTATTAATTTCTTTTGCCACTCAACATAACATCACTCTCTATCAGATGGATGTTAAGAGTGCCTTCTTAAATGGCTATATAGATGAGGAAGTCTATGTCCACCAACCTCCTGGTTTTGAAGACTCTAAGTCTCCAGAACATGTTTTCAAACTAAAGAAATCATTGTATGAGTTGAAGCAAGCTCCTAGAGCTTGGTATGAAAGATTAAGTTCTTTTCTTCTGAACAATGGTTTCACCAGAGGACAAGTGGATACTACTCTCTTCTATAAAACATCTAAGAAGGACATTTTAATTTGTCAAATTTATGTTGATGATATTATTTTTGGAACATCTAATGCTTCACTTGGAAAGGAGTTTGCTAAGTCTATGCAGGCTGAATTTGAAATGAGTATGATGGGAGAACTCAAGTATTTTCTTGGGATTCAAATCAATCAAACTTCTGATGGAACATATGTTCATCAAACGAAGTATGTGAAAGAACTTCTGAAGAAGTTTAATCTTTCTGAAAGCAAAGAAGCCAAAACTCCTATGCATCCAACGTGTGTTCTAGATAAGGATGAGGTAAGTAAGAAGGTAGATCAGAAGTTATACAGAGGTATGATTGGATCTCTTCTATATTTAACTGCTTCTAGACCTGACATTTTATTCAGTGTTTGTTTGTGCGCTAGATTCCAATCAGATCCTAGAGAATCTCACTTAACTGTTGTTAAGAGAATTCTGAGGTATCTGAAAGGTACTACTAATGTTGGTTTAGTCTATAGAAGATCTAAAGAATACAACTTAGTAGGATTTTGTGATGCTGACTATGCTGGAGATAGAATTGAAAGGAAGAGTACTTCTGGAAGTTGTCAATTTCTAGGAAGTCACCTGATCTCCTGGTACAGCTAGAAGCAAGCTACCATTGCCCTCTCAACAACAGAAGCAGAATACGTTGCTGCTGCTGGTTGTAGCACACAAATGCTCTGGATGAAGAGTCAGCTAGAAGATTATCAAATATATGAGAGTAACATTCCTATCTTCTGTGATAATACTTCTGCCATATGTTTATCTAAGAATCCTATCTTACATTCCAAAGCTAAACATATTGAGATTAAACATCATTTTATTAGGGACTATGTTCAGAAGGGTGTTCTCTCTTTAAAATTTGTGGATACAGACCATCAATGGGCTGATATCTTTACAAAACCCCTTGCTGAAGATAGGTTTAAGTTCATTCTGAAGAATATCAGTATGGATTTATGTCCAGAATGAGAAGATGAGAAGGTCTTACGTATGGCTAAGTTCTGAAATGTGTTGGGATTATGTTTTTATAAGAAGTTCTGATAATGTTCAATTAGAAGTTCTGATTCTATTATTACTAACGTTTCATTATCTAAGTTGATTCAGAATCTCTTTTAAAGTAAAACAGCTGTCACCAGTTTTCCAAAAAATGAACACGTGTTCACTATTTTTGGACAAGCATGCGTGCAGTTGAGGAGACGCCGCCCTAGGTAACTGTGCAAATCATTTCATTTTGTCACTTTATCTCTCCTAACGTCATATCTCATTAAATGCAAATTGATGTCATGTTTTTCTGTAATTATTTCACTTAAACCATATTGCATTTATTATTTTCTTGTATCCAACCTTTTATATACTCCTCTTCATGTTCATTTCATCTTTTTCACTCTCTCTCTTCATTTGTCCCTCTCCTTCTTTTTGCATTCAACGCATAAACCCTAGTTTGTGTCTGCATCTTAGCATTTCACCATGAATCCTTCGTCAAGTTCTTCAAGCCAAGCAGAAGTTTCTTCCACTCATCTGGTTTTCAGCAAGCATGGGTATGCTCCATTGAAGACCTGTTCCATTCATACATTAGAAATGGAAGTTCTTTGTGAATCTTCAGTGGATTTTGAAAATCTGAAAGTACATGGTTTCAAACCCGAAGCAAAGACAATGGCTCAAGGCTGGTCAAACTACCTTGATAGATTGGTTGGACCAATTTATCCTGCTCTTGTGAAAGATTTCTGGGCTCGTGCAACGGTTACCCCAACTGCAATCATCTCCTTCGTGTTAGGGCATGAAGTTGTGATAACTGAAAAGTTGATAAGGAAGCTGTACAACCTGGCTGATGAAGAAGGATGTACTGGTCCTCTTCATGGCAAAGTTTGTTGGCCACAGATTGATAGACAAATATCCAATGCTACTGGTCTTGAATCTCATCAAACTGGTGTGTTGAGACCGTTCTACCAAGTTTGGGCTGAGATTATTCTGGGATCTCTCCATCATAGAAGAAGATCGTTCTCCTCATCGTACATCAGTCATAATCATAAATATACTCCCTTCTGCATTGGAAGAAGAATTGAACTCAACATCTCTAACATTCTTTTTCAGAATTTGAAGACGTCTATTGAAGAGTCAAGAGATGAAGAACGTGAGAAGTATCCTCACCTTCCAAAAACTGCTATTCCTTTCGCCAGAATGATTTCAGACATTCTGATAGAAAGTGATTTGATGGATTCCCTAAGGACTATTGGAACGTCCAAGTTCTTTGGAGTTATTCAAGGGCACGTTATTAATGGTTTTGATCTGCAAAGGTTGGAACTTATCAGGGAGGTAACTTCTGTTCCTGTAATCTTCCCAGATATTCTGACTAGAAGAATTCCAGTTGAAGGCTTTGCTACCTTGTTCCAAGCTGAACTTAACAAGGCTGTCAAGCGTTATTTGGAAGCTTCTGTATGAGCTCAATCTTCTGTTGATCCTGCATGGATTCGTGGAAGAGCTCTTCCTTCTCTGGCTGACCTACAGATGAAGGATTAGAAGAAGAAAGAAGCAAGGCTGAAGAGAAAGGCTCAAGAAAAAGAAGCCAAGAAAGCCAAGAAGCAGAGGGTCACCTTTGATCCTGTGAAAGTAAACTCCAAATAATATCAAGAGCAGCGCATCAGGGAATCTTTCCGTGCTGAAAGAACTAACAATTTTCCCAAGCAAGTATACCAACCACCTCCTTCTGAACCTCAATCTTCTATCCAACCTCCTCCTTCTGAACCTCACAACACCTTCACCATTCCAAATCCTCCCCAACCATCTCTTTCTACACCTGTTTTGAACCCCACTCCACTAAATGTCTATCCCCCACACCTTCTGATATCCCATCCTCATCAATCCTCCCCACAGATATTCCATCTTCATCCACCACAACAACTCCACCTTCTCTATCCCATCCCTTACCTTCCAGAAAATCCAACCCATATTGCCTCCTTTACCCTGACTACAAATTCACCTTCAACCCTCCTGAACCTGAACCTCATATCTTCCTGGAGTTGTTCAAGCATGAATTTCTCTCTAGGATGGATCTCTTGAGAGATGCCTTCCTCAATGATCTTGATGATGTTTCTACTAGAAACCTTTAGAGAAGCTTTCGGCAGGATTTTCAGGTTGAAGCAATGAAAGCCCAGAAGAGACTAGTGGCTGCTGCACCTGGTTATGCTGGCTATCGACTAGAAGCTGATGATGGTCTATACTATCATCCCATCAGAAACAGGAGAGTTCTTGAGGAGAAGATGTTTGTTGATGAATTGCTGGATAATCCTTGCAGGGAGATTGTGGTTTGGAGACCTAGGTATCCAGTTTTGACTGGAGACTTCAAGTGGCTGTTTGATTTTTTGAGGGAAAATCCTTCTGCGCAAGACCCCAATATGGTCATTCCAGATGTTGTTGATCCTCCAGAAGTTGAAGGTTCTTCTGCTCCAAGGAATCTTGCTGCCATTCTTCAAGCACTTGAGAATGGAGATTCTGATCTTCCTGCTCCAGAATATGAAGAAGATGCTTCTATGGGAGAAGCTGATGCTGAAGATCATCCTGCTGAGACTATTCCTGTTGAGGAAAATCATGATGATGATCTGACAATGGAAGCTGCAGTTGAGAATGTTGTCCCTCTGGACAGAAGTTGTGAAGCTTCTTCTGGTGAACCCTCTCTTCTGGTGAAGACTCTAGAGGTTATTCAGAAGAATCAGGCTGAGCTAGCTTCTCATATGGACTAGCAAGATGTTATCAATGATGAGTTTCGCTCATTCATGGAGAGGCAGACTGAGAGCAATGCTGGGATTCATGACATGCTGGCCAAGATTATGTCTAAGCTAGGGTCGTCTTAGTCTTTTGTGTCTTAGTTGTTTCTTTGTTTCTTGCATCTGTCTTCCTTGCATCTCCTTTGTATCTTCTGATAATTCTCTTTTGCAATCAATGAAAATTATCCTCTTTTTCTCTCATATTGTTTGTTTTTTCATCTGAATCTTTTGTGTTTTTGATGTTATGACAAAAGGGGGAGAAACTGTGATAAATGATCTGATTTATTTTATTAGTTGCTGGGAGTAAATCTCCACATTTCTAACAGAACTTGCAAGTTCCGTGTCTTTGAGTGTTTTGCAGGATTGAAGACATTCTTAAAAGCTCAACGTGAGAAGATAAGACATGGGGAAAAGCAATTCTGTATGGAAACAAGCTCATGGAAATTGAAGCAAGCTGAGTGCTATGAAGCTTCAAGATCAGAAGCAAGAAGGAAGAATGTTATGATATTCTGATGATAGAATATGCTCTAACACATTTCTTATTCCTTATATGTTCTGATGCATGTTTAGTTCTTAATATGCTCTGAAACATTATTGTTTATGCTCTGATACATATTATATGTTCTGATACATATTTTATGTTCTGATTCATTCATGCTCTGACTTTTTTCGTGTAGTTTGTTCTGTAACATTTCAGGATGTAGAGATGCTCTGATGATGCTCTGGTACATTCAACAATGTTCTGATACAATCTAGCATGCAATGATTCAAGAAGAAATTCAAGCTCTGAAGCTGTCCTATTGAAGCAAGAAGCAGAAGCTATGAATGTTCTGAAGATCTAAGCATATGTGATCGTCTCAACTGAAATGGAAAATACTCAGGGAAGTCCTTTATTTATAAATTTCTTCCAGTATTTATTTCAGGGGGAGATTATTTATCTCAGGGGGAGATTGTTAATCTCAGGGGGAGACATATTCACACACTATGTTTATATGCTTATGCTATGACTGTGTAATTGTCTTTAGCCGTCCGATATTCTGATTGCAAATTCATATCATTTATATATGTTTTTGTCATCATCAAAAAGGGGGAGATTGTTAGAACAAGATTTGTTCTGATCAATATTCTTAGTTTTGATGATAACAATGTATATGAATTTTGTATGAGATAATGTGGTACTCTAATACTACGCAATTTCCATTTCAGGAATTATATAAAGAGTATGCACAAAATCAGCGCAAGAAGCACTGACTCAGAAGGTTCAGCAGGCAACATCAGAACATGGTTTGGCAAGACATCAGAAGATGGTCAAGCAGAATCAGAACATGGTCTATGGAAGCATCAGAAGGACTTGAGATCAGAAGCAGAAGCACTGAAGTTCTCATGGTATCACGCTAAGAAGCACTTCAAGGTCAGAAGACAAGAAGATGCTCTGCACCAAGCTGTTTGACTCTGATGATATTCAAACGTTGTTTACACAAACATCAGATAAGAAGCAAGTACAAGATGGCAGGCTACGTTGACTGACAAAAGGAACGTTAGTAGCTATTAAAGGCAACGTCAGTAGACACAGCGAAAGCAAGGCTCGAGGTAATTGACAAAAGAGTGAAATATTAAGTGCAATGCTGTACGGAATACGCAAAGCATTAAATGCTCCCAACGGTCATCTTCTCAAACGCCTATAAATAGAAGTTCTGATGAGAAGCTGAATACAATTTTGCGCAAACATACAGAAACGCTGTCAAATTCAAAAAGCTCTCAAACTTCATCTTCAACCTCACTACATTGCTGTTGTAATATATTAGTGAGATTAAGCTTAAACTTAAGAGAAAATCACAGTTGTGATAATAGCTTTTTAAGAAGCATTGTAACTCTTAAAAGAATTTGTTTACATTAATTTGTAAGAACTAGAGTGATCAGGTTGTTGATCAGAATACTCTAGAAAGTCTTAGAGGGTATCTAAGCAGTTTGTTCCTAAAGTGATCAGGTTGTGATCAGTATACTCTAGAAGACTTAGAAGTTGTCTAAGTGGAAAACCATTATAATCTTGTGTGATTAGTGGATTAAATCCTCAGGTGAGGTAAATCACTCCAACGGGGTGGACTTGAGTAGTTTAGCTAACAACGAACCAGGATAAAAATCGTTGTGCAAATTGTTTTTATCTTACAAGTTTTAAAGCTACACTTATTCAAACCCCCCCTTTCTAAGTGTTTTTATATCCTTCAATCTTCTTAATGATTACTCTGTGGGGATATGATCCTGTGAAACCGGCTTCGTGGGAAGGCATGGATGTCTTGAACGTTTCCCCCAGTATTATATTAACTGTCATTCCTGGATTTGTATTGATTGGGACACACCAACGAGTGTTGGTTGAAGTGTCAAACAGGCTTTGCACAACTTTGCCCCTGCTAGTAGGGACTTTGGAGAGATTCGCCTTGTGAGGACCTTTGGACATATACTATAGGTGATGCCCCTAGTACTCATAATCTTAGGGTGATGCCCCTGATTGATCGGGAAGTATCTTCAAACCCACTTGGGTGCATGCCCCTGATTGTTTGGCATTCTTGAGAGATTCTCGAAATCTTGACTTGGTTGCCCCCAGATCAATTGGCATTTTTGAGAGATTCTCGGAGTCTTGACCTGATTGCCTCGTATTGACTGGATAGACTGCATCATGCTCCTTGCATACGTTGACTTCTATTTGAGTCAAGTGTAAGAGTTATTGTTACTGAAGTGGTTTCGTCTGTCGGGATGATTTTTAGCCATTAGTCGTATCCTAAGCAAATTCTTCCTGATGCTAACATTTGAAATTATGTAGCAAAATATGTTTAATAATGAATTCATGAGATGCAATGCATATGTCTGTCTTGAGTTTTTGAAGAACATTAAAACAGGAGAAGTAAAAGCGTGATATTTGTAAAAACGTGATGTTTGTAAAACGAAATATCAACTCAGCATTTTCGGTAAACCTTAAGGAGTCAAGATACCTTTTTGGTGACAGTATGCTTTTCGAACTAACCATGCTTCAGTTAGGACTTTCAAGGGTTGTAACGTGGCTTGGTTCACGGTTTAAGAAACGAAGGATAACGGCTCAAAATTTATTTGTACCCATCCCAATCTTCGTGATGTTCTTCAATCCTATGCTCAGTTAATTTTGCGTTTAAGCCTTTAGCAAAGCTTGAAGCAGTAACATTGATGTTTGATGATGGTTAAAGTATCAGAGGTTTAATTTGGACAGGCAGTCCTCCTTTGTTGTAATACTTTATTTTTGTCGAGGACTTGTAGTAACCTCTTTTGAAATGTTTTCTTTTATCGAGGATTTTTAGCAACCTCCTTTTTGACTATGTTATCCCTAACTTTTGCCTGAACTGTTTATTTTGAGTTTACAGTCAGCGGGATGTTTCAATTTTTGATAAGTCTCCTTCATAGTGTCATACCCCAAAATTTGCCCATGCTGTTTCTCCTACCCAAGTTCAAATCAAGGTACAAAGCTCCAAGACACACTCTCCTAAACGAAGATCAGAGAATTAAGGTTTTTTTGTTCTGAGGGAAAATCAATGAATCAATGGCTCCAAGGCATCCCCCATGGTCTATGATACCCCACATTACCTCCATGACAAGTCTTAGGTCTCAGGTCAAAGAATTGGTCACTCAGATGTTCAGAAGGTCAACAGTCGACTGGGTTGACCTAAAAGTCAATGGTGGTCAAAGTATAGTCAAAACTCTTGATTTTGGTCAACATCCTAATTATGAAGTATAATTCATCATTTGATCAAGGATTGATCATGATTCATCAAGAAAAGCTCCAAAATCATCAAGAACTTGAGTTTCTAAATTAGGATTTTTAAGGAAAAGTCAACTGAACTTTGACCAGCCATAACTCCTACATGGAGCATCAGAAATTTCCCATCCAAAGCTCATTTTGAAGGAAATTGAATTCTCTACAATTTTGTCTCTCACAAGCCAAGTCTAAAAATGCTTCATTTGAGAGATATGGATCAAAAGATTATAGGTCCTTTTTGGAAGTCAACCAAAAGCAGTTTTTTGTCAAAGCCCATATCATCAAGATAAATTCTTCAAATGGAAAAAAGTTCCCAAAGTGGCTTGTATAAGACATCTTGAGGTTTTCAAAAAGTCCTAGAACTCCTCCATATCTTAAAAATTGAAGGAGACATGCCTTGTCAAAGTTGGTCGATTTCAAGAGAGAAAATGTGAAACAAAGGGCTTCAAATTGATTTTTCTTGCACAGGGACCCAATCTATTTTGGCCCAATCTTATTCTTCAAGTTATCCAAAGTATCTAATCCTGGTCCCACAAATTTTTGAGTTTTATTTAATTTTATATGGATTTTATTCATTTAAAATGAATTATAATTCATATAAATCAAATAGAAATCAAAGATTTTTGATTAAGATATTTTTAATCAAATTCAATCATCCATTAAACAAAATATTTGATTTAAATTTATGGAGATTGAAATTGATACAAGAGAGTATAAATTATTTGGTTTTAGAAAGATTGAAAGAATCAAATTTCATCAATTTCCAAATATCATGATTTAATAAGGATTTGATTTAGTATGTTAACCTAATGTCTCTGATTATAAGTAAGGGATGGTTGCATACCAAGAAAAGAGGATTGGCAGTTTCATAAACCCTCCAAAACTCACAAAAAACCGTGAAGAAAAGAGAGGGTGGTGGACCAAATTCTAGGACGATCCAGGCTAAGAAAGGCGTCGTAATCGATTCTCTGGAACTCCCTGGACTTAACTGAATCATCTTCCTTGATCAGAACGCGCTCAAACGTTCCTAAAAGAGGGATTTTCGGCTAGAGGCAATTTCAGGGCCAATTGATGGGACCAATGAATTCGCGAGGTCCCTTACAAGTAATCTGGGTTTTTTTTTTTTGCGTGTTTTGTGAAGGATTTGCAGGATTGAGCAAGATGGGGCTATAGCCACGCGTAGTAATCGTGGGCGAAGGGTGGTTCCTTTTTTTTTAGCAGAATTAAAGGACGGAGAAGATGATGCAGCGCGCGTATCCAGAGTTACGAGGCCACGCGCGTGCATGCTGTTCAGATCGATCACGACCGTCCAAGCGTCATGGAGATTCAATCAAGCGTTCCTGGAAGTATGCTCCATCATAGACCATCAGGATATGTCCACACTGAATCAAAAGCTTAGTCTTTCTCCAATTCTTTTTAATTTTTTTTAATTACATAAATATTCTCATTCTTTTTTCTTATTTTCTCTTATTTCTATTAATCATAGCTTTACTTTATTTTAATAAATTATTTCTATAATAAATTATAGTTACTTATTTTATCGAAAGTTCGAATTTTCGATTTTATTCATAATTGTTTTATTATTATTCAATATTATTTTCAAAATAAACCTTTTTATCAATTAAATAATTAGGATTATATCCAATAATTATTTAGTTGATATTTTGATCCGAACTCTCGATTTTTCTCCGTAACTTTGCTATTATTTCAATTAGTTTATTATTTTATTAGCCATAGTCAATTCATGCCCTAATCAGGGTTTACGACGATCACACCTACACAAAGAAAATATTATTTCTTTGTGCATTTTTCAGGGTTAGCAACAGGGTTTCTCCCGACTGTGCGCCACGCCTCTTACGAAGCTAAGTCCCGATTAAATTTCTTTATTATTTTATTTTTCTTTCCCTTTTATTTAAATACAAATATTATTTCTGTCTATTATTCCTCTAAATTATTTATTTTACCTTGTCAAATAAAATAATTGTCATACACTCACTGTCTGTCATTTTTTCTGTCAATTTTCAGATGATCAGAGCCTGTGCTCGAGGCTACCTTCGACTACAAACCATATCAGATCAAATCAAAAAGCTAAGTCCTTTTCATACTTTTTTTTATTATTTATTTCCTGAAATTCTGGTATGACAGAACCCAGATGTCATATACGATGCCGTGACATCTGGTCTGTTATAAACGCAGCAATGGTAGGATAGGATGATCTTTAATTTTAGTTCAACACCTGTATGCTAAACTATCATAATAATACTGGAACCATTTATGCATAATGATAACTCAGTTATCACAACCAAATTTTGATCTGAGGTGGTTCTGTAAAAGAACAAGCTTTGGAAGTATTCCCTGATGTCATATTGGATGTTACGACATCTTATACCAGATTAATAAACCAGTGCAGAAAATAAAGAACAGCATACAAACAGTAACGAACACACAGAATTGTTCACCCAGTTCGGTCTACCCAACCTACTCTGGGGGCATACCAAGCCAGGGATGAAGTCCACTATTAGCAGTATTAATTCAGAGCTAAACTTCCAGTTTACAACTCCTCACTTAATCACTACCCAATGACCCCTCTACCTAGGTTCTCCCTAGATATGGAATATCTCCATTCCACTCCCAATCACAACAATGATGTCTAGCAGTCAACAACTCAGCCACTGCATCGACGGCCATATTACCAATATTCTAAATACACAAATAAACATAACTTAGAGTTGCTTCAAAGCTTCCTCCAAGAACACAACTCCACTCATTGCTTCACAACTTCTGAGTGAATAAAACAAACCTCTTACCTACAGGCTTCGAGGCACAAATCAGTGACCTTCCCACAAACCGGGAGGTTCACCTACACGGCTAACCTCAATGGTTACATCTTTCTAAACGCCGGCTAGCTTGATAAACTAGGTTACAAAGTTTCCTATTTATAACCTATTCCCAACTGGACTTGGGCTTACAATCACAACATTATTTGCTGTTACAAATCACAGAAAACTTTCTGCTAAAAACAAGGTCTTCAATCATAAGTTTCCTAATTTATCTTCATAATTAGAAACTGAATAATTCTCGAATATTCTTATCTTGATTCTCTTGACCTTTAAACCTGCGCCACATAGGATTGCATAATATTCCAAAGAATATTCTGCATCTTTTGAGTACTTACTGAATCTTTATATTCTAGCTCAGCAGGCGCGTGACAGCTAAATATAACAGTAACTGCTGTCAAATACTGATGTCACAGAGCATGTCGTGACGTTCCATAGAACATCTTGATGTTGTACCTGTTCTGCATAAATCACAGCAAACAGTATTCTTCACTTTAATTCTCTACTTCTCACATATCAGGGTGCCAAAAAGACAGCCCATGATTTGTTCTATTACTGATGTACAATCAGCACAATCTTTAGTTTCCCAAAATAAAGACTGAGATAAATAAGGAAACATAATAGAAATAGAATAGAAAATGTAGCAGCTACTGCTGTCAAACACTGATGTCATGACGTCGAGCATGACATCCAACTCACAGCATGTATTAGCTTACACAACCAGAACCTGCATAACCTTTAACACTACACACCACATGTCATGACCTTAGTCAAGACAACAGAATACACATGAATGTTTTACCACAAAATGCAGCCAATCAAAACATCTACAATCTCCCCCTTTGGCAAATTTTTGGCTAAAACATTCTGTCACCACATTAGAGAAACATAGTAGAAAAACAACTAGCAAACTACCAGTTATGCAAAGCACATCAAAACATCAGTCGTGCTGAACAAGTTCCACAAGCTACACTATCACATAACATGAACAGAACCAACTTGTTCAATATGATCTGGGGTGACACTCTCTTCTCCCCCTGTTTGGCCATAAATGTTGCCAAAGCAACGGACATCTCCCCCTTAAAAGTTACTCTTCATGACATGACCACCTTGAGACTGTATATTGCAACTGTGAAGAGCCTTCCAACACTTGTTGACATGCAGCCACTAGACGAGTTCAAGATTTGTGGATACCAGACGCACATGATTAGATTCAACCATTCCCAGAAAAGCTGACTGTAATGATACATCTTATTAAATAAACCTTTTCATAAGAAACTTCCTCTAACTAAGTTGAAAAAGCTCCTGCTGACTTGGACCACCTTCATTATGATGATAGAGTATAACAGACCAAGATAGTTTTCTAGAATTATATCTTGAACTAAGAAGACACTCCCCCTATCTGAGATAATTTGTGCTTCATACAGGAAAACTTGTAATGATGAATGGAAAATATAAGACGCATCTTCATATCTTCAAGAGCGCACCCTCTGCCCAACTAACTAGCTGACACACTTCACTATTACAAAGTAACTCCTTTACAAAATATACTCACATCAGAATTTAGATGTTATAACATCTTGTATAACATTAAGATACAGTTGAACAGCTCAGTACATTCAACTAACTCCACTTCTCTTTCTTCAACAGATTCAAGTCTACCACCTTATCTCCACCTGAAATAATTAACAAATAACCTATTGACACTTGATGCTTCCATAGAAAGGTTGCCACAGACTCAACATAAAGAACTGCCACTTCTTCCACTTGTTGATCATAACCCTACCGAGTTGCACTCTGATCATGGTCTGCCAAGATAATTTGAAATCCTCCTTGATGTGATGTTTCTCATAATGATTAACATACTCTCGAATTAGAATTAGAAGAATCCTTTTTATCTACAGCTATGTTGATCATCTCACCAAACTTCTGTCTTCATAGTCATACTCACTACTGAAGTCTTCATCATGAAAGTAAACACGAATTGCCAGAACATGTTACCATCACCTACACTGATTGATGTCTTGTCATACTTCATACTCCCCCTGAGAATTACAACATAAGGATGTTTTGAATAATTGTCCTTAACCTGAAGCATTCTTCATTTGGAACTGCCACACTTTCCAAATTTGGAATCCTTAGTTTGCTTGCTACACAAGATCCAGACTGCCACTTCATGTACCTTGAAGTAGAAGAAACTTCTAAATAGCTCTTGAACATGTCTTCAACAGATAGGTCTGAACCTAATCTTTACTGGTGTCTTCAAGTGTTGTGATGTAACATACAAAACAAAGCATCACATACATCTTCTTCTTCTTCCACATAGTTGATGTAAATATCCAGCTCCCATCAAGACACTCACCATCTCCTATATGTTTCTTCTTCTTGAATCAACTCACCAGCCAACCATTGCCTTTCTTAATGCTTAATTGAAGATAACACAGAACTATAATTGATGCATAGTTCAAATCGGACCATGGACACTTCATACACATACTTAGCTCCCGACAGAGTATATGAATCTGTATTCAGGCTGTACATCCAATAAGTACTAAGTCTCCCGTCAAAGCACCTATTAGTCACTCAGATAGAATTTGCTGCTCACACCAGGTCCTTCTAAATGATCTCTTCTTCATACATGAAAGCATTGACAATGATGTTACAACATCTGTTATGACATCATTCATTTAGACTCTTTGGATTTCTCATTCAACATCTCCTGTATGACACATGGGGAAAGACAAATAAAGCACGACCAACACCATCAGCTCAGCTACACATCAGTCATGATTAAGGGATAATATATGCCATATCTCAATAAGCTTTTCTTCAGACTTCTCTTCTGACTTTGAGATAATGGATGCCACAATCTGTACCCCATGAGGAGATTCCCTCAACAAGGTTTCTGGAACAGATTCACTTATGACATAACTCCTGAAAATACCTCAGATTCCACACAGTAATCTGACTCCCTTGAATCATCACACAATATTCAAAACCATATTTCACTATGCACGATACACAGTATTCAGTTTTCACCATTAACTGTTGTATGGTTAAGAAAACAATTCACACATCTGGTTCCTTTGATCAAAAGAACATACCAGATATAAGCTCATCTTGAATTTTCATAGAGGTCTTGAAAAGAAAACCTGAATGAATCCTTTCACTTGCACTGAGCTCTACTTCCAACTCCCATAAGCTTATGCCTGAACTAAACTGACATTTGGGATGGAAGGTTCAGTTGATTGTATTCTGACCAATCAACACAAAAAGCAGATGTCTCCTCTTCCAGATCAGGAGTAGGTTCCAAACAAATGTACTCACACTACATAAGTTTAGCACCAGAACATCTGTTCTTCAACTGGTAGCTGCATACCAGTATGCCATTAGTTCCTTCTTCTGCCACTTGAAAGGACTTCCTCCCTTTACAGAACCAGAGTTCAATGCTCTTACAGACCTGGTTGTGAAAACAAGTTTGAGTAAGCAACCTCCATCCCGCAGTTATGCAGTTATGTCATCCAAGCTCACACTTTGATGAATCCCTGCTTCTTTTCCAACGACATCAGACACTCTGATGCATGAATCATCAGAAGGACTAGTTAGAGACTAATCCTCTAGCTGTACCCAGGATGCCACTTCCTTGAGCAAAGTTGTTTCCATGATGTCAAGAATACTGCCACTTGTTCTTGACTTCACAGTGTGCATTAGCCAATGCACTTCCTTACCTAGATCAGAAATAAACTGATCCAAGTAACCACCATCAAGATTATGATGTCTTCTTCTTCTTGTGCACTCCAAAGCTGAGCATGTTTCTTGCCAGGAAACCTTTTTCAGAGATCATATGCTTCTGCTGCCACCAAAGAGATAGATCTTAGAACAAATGCACTATCCTTCCTGTACATGGTCTTGAAGAAGAGATGTTCCAACCTCTTTAAGAACATCAGTTATCTTGAACTTCCAAGGATAATCAATTAAATACTTGTACTTTGCACAAATAACAATTGATCTTAAATCCTTTCCCAGTTAGATTCACCCTTAGAAAAGAGAGAGATGAATCTTTCCTTACAAATGTGTCACACAACAACCAGAACCCATGTGACACCGTTCAATAGCCAACTAAACACAAGGCTGAATCAGACGTGGGGAGGTTAACCAAATCTCCCCCTCAAACAAACAATCATGGAAACTCCACACCGCTTATCCATGCATTGAACATAAAAGTCTCATTATACAACATCCCTACCGGAGGCAATTAAATCCATGAGTTGTACCTATACATACTTCATACACCAGTTGAGGGGACTATACTTATATAAACCATGGTTAACAAAAATACCGTGCAGCGGAAAGCAACTAAAATTTAACCTCAACAAACCTCAGGCCTAACACAATAACCTTTGCACAAACATATCAATCCAGGTGCACTAGGTTGGGTTTGAAAGTAAATCAATATCCAAACAACAATAACCTACTAACATAGCTGCTCCCTTGGCATACAACAACAAGTAGGTTTCATTCTTACCCTGTCATGAATGGTCCATCCTCCAACTTCAAGGGACCATTCAACCAATCATGTGAATCCTCCTTGCTCAGCAGGTTTTTCAGCTACGTCGCCTTCTTTCATACCACACAGATCTCCTTTTAAACCTTCTTGAAGAACACAACGATCATGAGAAATACGCTCAAGCATTTTATAGACCAGAATAAGATTAATACCCTAATCTTTCATCATCCCCAGCTTCATAGAACATAGCTCCAGTGATACTTCATAGCACCTTCAACCTGACAAGTCTTGACTGATCATATATAATAAATTGATGAAGTGTCTTACGATGTCATGACATTACCGGTGACATTTCACCTTCAGCTTCTCTCTTGATGAGGATTCTTCAGTTTAGAGAAAATTTTCACAAGGTTCATCTTCAGATATCTCAGGATTATATTGGACGCCATAATCATGAAGATTTTCTTAATTAGGTCACCACATATAAGTTTAAAAGATAATTTATCAAGATCCTCACTCCCGCATGAAGAATTTGATATTAACACCTATAGCTTCACCTTCTTCCTTTAAAAAGAATACGAATCCTGGACAACTTGATCTTCAATACCAGATTTGCAGAAAAATCTTCTTCTGAAAAAAAAAAACCATGTGTTTTCTTTAAATCTGCTGAAACTTCCATGTCATACAACCTCTAGTAAAAACCAGTCGTCTCCTCATCACTTCTTTAACACAGAGATCAAACCGGTCAGACTTTACATCTTAATCAAGTGCTCTTCTTCTCCTTTACCATTGCACCAGAAAGTATCATCCCTCGATCTCATCCTGAAACAGAATAGGATGCCTGCTCTGATACCAATTGAAATTCGGGTATGACAGAACCCAGATGTCATATACGATGCCGTGACATCTGGTCTGTTATAAACGCAGCAATGGTAGGATAGGATGATCTTTAATTTTAGTTCAACACCTGTATGCTAAACTATCATAATAATACTGGAACCATTTATGCATAATGATAACTCAGTTATCACAACCAGATTTTGATCTGAGGTGGTTCTGTAAAAGAACAAGCTTTGGAAGTATTCCCTGATGTCATATTGGATGTTACGACATCTTATACCAAATTAATAAACCAGTGCAGAAAATAAAGAACAGCATACAAACAGTAACGAACACACAGAATTGTTCACCCAGTTCGGTCTAACCAACCTACTCTGGGGGCATACCAAGCCAGGGATGAAGTCCACTATTAGCAGTATTAATTGAGAGCTAAACTTCCAGTTTACAACTCCTCACTTAATCACTACCCAATGACCCCTCTACCTAGGTTCTCCCTAGATATGGAATATCTCCATTCCACTCCCAATCACAACAATGATGTCTAGCAGTCAACAACTCAGCCACTGCATCGACGGCCATATTACCAATATTCTAAATACACAAATAAACATAACTTAGAGTTGCTTCAAAGCTTCCTCCAAGAACACAACTCCACTCATTGCTTCACAACTTCTGAGTGAATAAAACAAACCTCTTACCTACAGGCTTCGAGGCACAAATCAGTGACCTTCCCACAAACCGGGAGGTTCACCTATACGGCTAACCCCAATGGTTACATCTTTCTAAACGCCGGCTAGCTTGATAAACTAGGTTACAAAGTTTCCTATTTATAACCTATTCCCAACTGGACTTGGGCTTACAATCACAACATTATTTGCTGTTACAAATCACAGAAAACTTTCTGCTAAAAACAAGGTCTTCAATCATAAGTTTCCTAATTTATCTTCATAATTAGAAACTGAATAATTCTCGAATATTCTAATCTTGATTCTCTTGACCTTTAAACCTGCGCCACATAGGATTGCATAATATTCCATAGAATATTCTGCATCTTTTGAGTACTTACTGAATCTTTATATTCTAGCTCAGCAGGCGCGTGACAGCTAAATATAACAGTAACTGCTGTCAAATACTGATGTCACAGAGCATGTCGTGACGTTCCATAGAACATCTTGATGTTGTACCTGTTCTGCATAAATCACAGCAAACAGTATTCTTCACTTTAATTCTCTACTTCTCACATATCAGGGTGCCAAAAAGACAGCCCATGATTTGTTCTATTACTGATGTACAATCAGCACAATCTTTAGTTTCCCAAAATAAAGACTGAGATAAATAAGGAAACATAATAGAAATAGAATAGAAAATGTAGCAGCTACTGCTGTCAAACACTGATGTCATGACGTCGAGCATGACATCCAACTCACAGCATGTATTAGCTTACACAACCAGAACCTGCATAACCTTTAACACTACACACCACATGTCATGACCTTAGTCAAGACAACAGAATACACATGAATGTTTTACCACAAAATGCAGCCAATCAAAACATCTACATTTCCCTTTTCCCGTTTTTTTTTATAATTTTTATAGGGTTAACCCTAATTATTATTTGAATTGATAATACACTCATTCCTTCTTGTATATTTCTTCTTTTCCGATTTTTCAGGGTTTGCCAACCGCCAAAGCTAAAATAAACAGTAACCCTAAAACTCTAACTTCTTTTATTTTTTGCCTAATTATTACTTATGCCAAACCCGCTGGTTTCATTATTCCCTTCCCCATATTCTTATGTATCTGTTCCTGGTTTGTATTGTTCGGCCTCAAGGGCACTTAATCTGTATATTATACTTTCTGCCATGGTTAGTAATTTAGGGAGTGCAACTCTGAACTGAATTAGGGCCATTTAAATTATAAGATAATATATTTCGAATTGAATCACGTGATTGTTGCACCTACGCACACTTTTTTGGTAACCTTTTTGCTGCTGGTTGCCTGTTGCCTTGTTGCCTTGTGTTTTTGCAGAATAGCCATGTCCCTCGAATACGAGGATACCTCAGCCATGTTGCCTCGATTAATTCAAAGATCATAAGTCCCTAGTGATGCTGCCTTCGATACAATAATATGATCTCGTCCCTCGGAAGTTGCCTACGAAAGGCTGAGGTATCCTGTGGTTGCCTAAACGAAAGGCTATTCTGGTCCTTCCCTTTCACTACTTGCCTCTCTATGGCATGGGACAGTCTTATGGCGAACGACATTGCGACGACCCTTCAACCTCCAAATGAAAGGCTTCCTGCCCTCTTATGGCATGGATAGACCCTTTCACCTTGAAAGGCTAAAAGAATTGATTTTCTACATTATTAAGGTAATTGCCCCTAATTGCCTTGCTCTGGATAAAACATTTTCATATTCTTTCTCATAAACCTTCAAAATGGCTACGCTCATTTACGAGCTAAAGTCCATATTCACTTCTTCTACATTTCTGAAATCAAAGAGCAAAGCAATTAAGAGCCCATGGAAAACCATGGATGCAAAGGGTGCTTTTTAAACCTTCCCTTTGCATAAATTACCCCCCGAACTCATATTTTCTTTAAAAAGGTTTTTTCCTGTTCTTTTAGCCTTTCTATTTAATTTGGATAAAATAAAAGTCGGTGGCGACTCTTGCTTACCGCACATTTTAATTAAAAAGTCAGTTCACCGTATTACATAACTGGCGACTCTGCTGGGGATTTTTCGATAAAAGAGGGGTTACCTTAAAAGTTTAGGATTCACTTTAAATGTTTTCTATTGTTTGCTTTGTTTGTTTTATTTTTCAGGGGCGTTTTGGGAATTAAATGAAGGACGAATCCTATTCTCGGATTCAAGAACACTTAAGATTAGGAGTGGCATGGTCATGGCGACCTCTTTCACATATGTGGGAGATGATTCAATATGAAGTTCACACTTGAGTTAGGACTCCATAGCATATGCACACCTTTCTCAAATGAGGGAGGTCTATGTATGTGCCTGTGGGTGCGTCGGAGCTCAAGGACCTTTAGTCACCTTTAACCCATCCTGGCCTTTAGGAACGTAGTGGGGGGACTACTCTTGACAAATGTTGAGAACTAGTCGCTACCCGATGCTACAATTCAGATAGGTTCTCTCTCAAAGTATCATTGCATGGTGCAAATGCATCATGTCCGAGGGTGCTTTAGAAGGGCTGACAATTCAGGATAACTTATAGAACCTGTTGCTGAAATCTCCTTATCCATAAAAATACCCTTGGGAAGGACACCTGATCATACTCCATGCAAGCCTTAAGCCAAAAATTGTGTGATTTATGTGGATTTGTTTTTCTGTGATGCATCATGCATACATGCATTCATGACATGGCTAACCCATTTCAAGGAGAAAAAAGTTTTTTTAACCATAATTTGTTTTTAACCATAATTTCTCAATTTCAAGAAAGTACCTACTTCACTAAAGCTCTTATGTGATGATATTACTGGTTCTCTCGTCCTCAATGAGCCTCTCAACAAACTGATAAATCTAGTGCGAATCAAAGTGGATGAAGCTCTCCTCAATTCCATGATGCAGTTTTATGATCCTCTTCTTCATTGTTTTACTTATAGAGATTTTCAACTGGTACCTACATTAGAAGAATTTTCTCATATAATGGACATACCTATACCTAATCAAATTCCTTAAACTGGTGAGGAAGGAGGTCCTAAGTTGGAAGACATTGCTGCTGCCTTACACTTACCAAGGACAAAAATTAACAAGGTTTGGATCAATAGAAGAGACTATTCTGGGATACCTGTGGATTTCTTATACGAGAAGGCCAAAATCTTTGCTGAAGCTCTAAGCATGGATGCCTTGGAAAGTGTTCTAACTTTGTTGATATATGGACAAGTTTTATTTCATCGTTGCGACAAAGTTGTTGATAGGGCTGCTATTAAGATCTTCCTTAGCAAGAATCCTATTCCTACTCTACTTGGTGATTTATTGCATTCCATCATTGCCAGAGTAACAAAGAGACAAGGTTGTGTCTTAGGATGCATCCCCCTTCTGCACAAGTGGTTTATTTCGCACTTGCCTCGATCAGCAATAAAGAATGAAGAAGGTTTGACTTGGATTCAAAGAATTATAAAGCTTTCTTTTGATGACATCATTTGGCACCAAAAAGAGTTCGAAGGTATCCAGTTATTTGATCGCTGCGGAGAGTTCCCCAATGTGCCTCTTCTTGGTACTCGAGGGGGAATCACTTACAACCCTATCCTTGCTCGACATCAGTTTGGTTTTGCTTTGAAAGATAGGACACTTTCCATATATCTTAGTGCGGAAAACTTCGACTACGATTCCGATAAAACCGGAAAAAAGGGACGTTTTATTAAAGCTTGGCACGAGGTAAAAAAGGTGGGCGTAAGAGATTTGGGATTAAGAAACTATACTCCTTCAGATCTCTATTTTAGATGGGTTTACGATCGAGTAGTTGAGTTTGGAATACCATATCCATCTGACACACTTGTGGTTCCAAGGATCACTCCTCCAGATGTTCACGTAGAAGTGGAACCCTATGTACCCGCCCCAAACGAAGACCTGGCTGTCACAATTGCTCATTTAAGACAAGAAAAAGCTGATCTTGAAAGGCGTTTACAAGAGGTTGAGGCTGAAAAAGCAGTGCTAGTGGCTAATGCTAAAGAACGAGATATTATGCTTGACTATTTCTCCCGCAAGTGGAAGATCGAAGACTTTATTTCGTCGGATCAAATACAATCATGGGAACGAGAGATTGATATACTTGTTCAGGAAAAGAATGAAATGATCAAAGCCCATAAAGAAGAGATCAGGGGGTTGAAGAGGAAGCGCCGACTTGAAGGATGATTTCTTTTATTATTTTATTTATTATTTTCAGTATCTCTTTGATGTAACCATAAAACTTATAACATATTGGTTTTCAGTTGAATTATTAATTTATTCTTGTTTCTATTTTTGTTTTCTTTAAATGTGTTAAAAAGCCTTTAACTCCTTGAAATCATTGTATATGCATAATCATATCATTCGTAAACATTACATCACAGGTTTCATAAAAGCAAATGCGTCATCTTTCTGCTGTTTATTTCAGCAAGAAAATGGATCTCGAACAATCTGTCAAACATCTTTAGGCTCAGAATAACCAGTTCCGAAAAATAATCTTTCACTTGGCCAAGGGGCAAGAAGAATTAAAGGCACTTCTGACCGAGAAGGAGAAGGATCAACAAAGGGAGCAAGGTGTGCAAGATAAATGGAAATTCAAACCTAAGCGGTCATTCACTCCGTTGCACATGCCGTTGTCTCAAGTTCTACAACAACTGCTCGATCAGAACTTGATAACTCTATTGCCTCCATATTCATTTCCTACCAACCCCACTTCTGGGTATAAGTACCATGCGAGGTGTGCTTATCATTCGAATAGTCCTGGTCATGACACGGAGGATTATGGACCATTGAAGCATAAGATCCAAGACTTAATCGACGATAGAATCATTGACTTCAATTCAACTGAAGAGCCTTACAGGGCTAATGTTGTGCACAACTTGAAAGGTCGAGACAAATGAAACCAACAGTTTGGGGAAGTTCTGATCTCTACATCAGCATCACAACCACAACGTAAACATAACGCGCCTAAAAGACAATTCACAAATATCAACATGACTTTGGCTGAAGCATTACAACATAGGTTGAAGAAAGGGCTAATTACGTTGAGGGATCCGCCTCGGAATCCTAACACTTTGTCTCATCAGTATAACCCTAATGCAAGATGTGCTTATCACTCCGACAGCATTGGACATGACACTATCGATTGCTGGCTATTGAAGAATAATATCCAAGATTTAATCGACGACCAGATCATTGACTTCAACTCACCTGAGGAATCTCATATGGATGATGTTGTGTACAATCGGAAAAGTCGTAATGAACACAACCAATCTGTGGGGACAATTCTAATCTCTACACCAGTTCCACAATAAGGGCGCAAGACAGAGGCACCTAAGCGTCAATTCACAAAGATCAATATGTCACTGGCTCAAGCATTACGATATTTGCTGAAAGCAAACTTGATTATTGTAAAGGATCCTCCCGCGAATCCCAACACTTCCTCTCCTCGCTATAATCCCAACGCTAGGTGTGCGTATCATTCCAATAGTCCTGGACATGACACCGACAATTGTTGGACATTGAGGAACAAGATTCAAGACATGATCGATGCTGGTTAAATTGAATTCAATAATCCCAAGACTCCTGTAGTGATCACTGCTCCCATTCCTAGTCACGACAAGATTGATTAATGTTTAGAAGGATGAACTTTTCAGATCATTAGAATTACTTTCATTTGCAATTTCTTCTTCTGTTTGTTTAAACATTCGACTTATGATAGACATTATTTGTCTTAATAATAATCATTAGTGCATTGCATATGTTTGTCTTGAATAAACTACTTTGTTACCACTAATTTTAAATCATGTCTTTACTTTGCATATGTTTTGTGATACTCAATTCCTGCTAAGTTGTAAGCCTTTTAAGGGAGGATGACGAAAACGATACCGCAACCTCATACAGTATGCTTTTGAACAGACTATGCTGACGATGTACAGGCATTGTTTCAATTCCTAAACAGTGGAGATATAAGGATGTTAATCCCTAGTCAACCCCTTTGAGCCTAAGGTGTAGGAGTTTTTCTTTCTTGCACAATTTAAAACCTTTAATCATAACCTGGGGGAGGGTAGGTTCTCAGTTAACCCAATTATACTAGCTATTGTTTACGCAAATGATGATGGATTCCCGTAACCTTTGAGTCAGGCAGTCAATATGCATCAAGAAGAAAAAAGTCAAAATCTATGAAGGAGGCTTATCAAAATCAAAACATCCCGCTGACTGTAATCACAAAATAAGCAGTTCAGGCAAAAGTTAGGGATAACAAAAATCAAAGAAAAAAGAAGTCACTACAAATCCTCGACCAAAGCAAAAAGAATTACAAAGAAGGATGAATGACTATCCAAATAAACTTCTGGTGCTTCAATCACCATCAAATATCATTGTTAATACTTCAAGCTTCGCTAAAGCTGAAACGCAAAGTTAACTGAGCATAGGATCGAAGAACATCACGAAGATTGGGATGGGTACAAATAAACTTTGAGCCTTTTATCCTTTGTTTCTTAAACCGTGAACCAAGCCACGCTACAACCCTGGAAAGTCCTAACTGAAGCATGGTTAGTTCGAGAGCATACCGTCACAACAAAGGTATCCCGACTCCTTAAGGTTCACCACAAATGCTGAGTTGGTATTTCATTTTTACAAACACCACGTTTTTACAAATATCACGCTTTTACATCTCATGTTTTAATATTTTTCAAAAAAAAACTCAAGACAGACATATGCATTGCATCTCATGAATACCTTATTAAACATATTCTGCTACATAATTTCAAATGTTAGCATCAGAAAGAACTTGCACAGGGTACAACTAATGACTGAAAGTTATCCCGACAGAAGAGATTACTCCGAGAAGCTATATCTCCTACGTATACAAGGGGAATGGCACGCATTGCCCAATCAATCTGGGGCAGTCAAGTCAAGGTTCGAAGAATCTCTCAAATACCAAAAAGTCAAAGGCATACATCCCAAGTGGATTTCAAACTATTTCCCGATCAATCTGGGGCAATCAAGTCAAGATTCTGAGAATCTCTCAAGGGTGCCAAAACAATCAGGGGCATGCATCCAAGCAGATCTGAAGCTACTTCTCAACCAACATAGGACATTGTCTTGAGCCTATGATTACTAGGGGGCATGTCGCCCATAATGCACATCTCATAAAGTCCTCGCAGGGCGAATCTTTTCAAAATCCCTACTAACAAGGGTAAATCTATGCAAGTCCATTTTGACATCTTGATCAATACTCAGCGGTGTGTCCTAATCAAATCCAGTAATGGTAGTTACTATAATATCGGGGGCAATGTTCAAGGCATCCATGCCTTCCCATAACTCCGATTTCACAAGATCATATCCCCACAGAGTAATCATTAAGAAGATACCTTCAAATATTCTCGTCCCGACAAAGATATGGCTCCCCAACAGAGTTTACATCTTCAACACTACCGATTCTCCAACACTTGACTCTTCTCCAACATGGTCTACTAATATCTTTTGTTCCCAATCAGGGTACATCAAGTTACTGATCATCCCCAAGCAGAAATCATAAATCCCCAGCTGAGCATCTTCAAAATAAGATCAAACATCAAAATTACAATGACATGGAGATCCATCTTCTCAATCAAGATGTGTCAAATAGCATAAATCATAGTCATACGTCATAAATCATAAACATATTCATACATCGCATACATTACCTCATAACGAACTCATGCATAACATACAAAGTTCCTCATTTATTTTGAGAGACTCATTACATAACACATGCATCATGACATTGCATAAAAAATTGCTATACCTATTGCAGAATACAGGTACAGACAAATGAACGAAATCTCCGAATTCCCAAGATCTAATTCAGCTACTACGAACGGTACTGACACGGTCAACACTCGAAGATCTAATTCATTTACTACGAACGGTGATGACACGATCATTCTCAAAAGTCTAATTCAGTTACTACGAACGGTGCTGACACGACAAGAGATCTAATTCTATCATCACGAACGGTGTAGACACGATCATATTTCCAAGATCTAATTCAAGTATTACAAACGGTACTGACACGATCAACTCTCAGAGATCTAATTCCATCATCACGAACGGTGTGGACACGATCAACTGTTTCTAAGGTCTAATTCAGTTACTACGAACGATGATGACACGACAAGAGATCTAATTCTATCATCACGAACGGTGTAGACACGATCATCTTTCCAAAATCTAATTCAAGTATTACGAATGGTACTGACACGATCAACTCTCAGAGATCTAATTCCATCATCACGAACGGTGTGGACACAATCAACTGTTTCTAAAGTCTAATTCAGTTACTACGAACGGTGCTGACACGACAAGAGATCTAATTCAATCATCACGAACGCTGTAGACACGATCATCTTTCTAAGATCTAATTCAGCTACTACGAACGGTACTGACACGATCAACACTCGAAGATCTAATTCATTTACTATGAACGGTGATGACACGATCATTCTCAAAAGTCTAATTCAGTTACTACGAACGATGCTAACACGACAAGAGATCTAATTCTATCATCACGAATGATGTTGACACGATCATCTTTCCAAGATCTAATTCAAGTATTACGAACGGTACTGACACGATCAACTCTCAGAGATCTAATTCCATCATCACGAACGGTGTGGACACGATCAACTATTTCTAAGGTCTAATTCAGTTACTACGAACGGTGCTGACACGACAAGAGATCTAATTCTATCATCACGAACGGTGTAGACACGATCATCTTTCCAAGATCTAATTCAAGTATTACGAACGGTACTGACACGATCAACTCTCAGAGATCTAATTCCATCATCACGAACGGTGTGGACACGATCAACTGTTTCTAAAGTATAATTCAGTTACTACGAACGGTGCTGACACGACAAGAGATCTAATTCTATCATCACGAATGGTGTAGACACAATCATCTTTCCGAGATCTAATTCAGGTATTACGAATGGTACTGACACGATCAACTCTCAAAGATCTAATCCGTCTACTACGATCAGTAATGACACGATCAACACTCAAACAACTACTTCTCAAACACTTCAAACATAATCTAATGCATGCTCAACTGGATGGCATATTTAAGCCCATCCCCATCATACACCTGGATGGCATCTTCAAGCCCATCTCCGACAAAAGTCCCTTCCTCATCAGCTAGGGCAAATTCCTGGGTATTCTAGTGTTCAATCCTCTTCTACCTTCAGATTCCGACTGGCATACAATCCACTCTACATCTTCAGGTTTAAGAAAATTGAGCAGGGGCAGCTGTCATACCCCAAAATTTGCCCATGCTGTTTCTCCTACCCAAGTTCAAATCAAGGTACAAAGCTCCAAGACACACTCTCCTAAATGAAGATCAGAGAATTAAGGTTGTTTTGTTCTGAGGGAAAATCAATGAATCAATGGCTCCAAGGCATCCCCCATGGTCTATGATACCCCACATTACCTCCATGAAAAGTCTTAGGTCTCAGGTCAAAGAATTGGTCACTCAGATGTTCAGAAGGTCAACAGTCGACTGGGTTGACCTAAAAGTCAATTGGGGTCAAAGTATAGTCAAAACTCCTGATTTTTGGTCAACATCCTCATTATGAAGTATAATTCATCATTTGATCAAGGATTGATCATGATTCATCAAGAAAAGCTCCAAAATCATCAAGAACCTGAGTTTCTAAATTAGGGTTTTTAAGGAAAAGTCAACTGAACTTTGACCAGCCATAACTCCTACATGGAACATCAGAAATTTCCCATCCCAAAGCTCATTTTGAAGGAAATTGAATTCTCTACAATTTTGTCTCTCACAAGCCAAGTCTAAAAATGCTTCATTTGAGAGATATGGATCAAAAGATTATAGGTCCTTTTTGGAAGTCAACCAAAAGCAGTTTTTTGTCAAAGCCCATATCATTAAGATAAATTCTTCAAATGGAAAAAAGTTCCCAAAGTGGCTTGTAGAAGACATCTTGAGGTTTCCAAAAAGTCCTAGAACTCCTCAATATCTTAAAAATTGAAGGAGACATGCCTTGTCAAAGTTGGTCGATTTCAAGAGAGAAAATGTGAAACAAAGGGCTTCAAATTGATTTTTCTTGCAAAGGGACCCAATCTATTTTGGCCCAATCTTGTTCTACAAGTTATCCAAAGTATCTAATCCAGGTCCCACGAATTTTTGAGTTTTATTTAATTTTATATGGATTTTCATTCATTTAAAATGAATTATAATTCATATAAATCAAATAGAAATCATAGATTTTTGATTAAGATATTTTTAATCAAATTCAATCATCCATTAAACAAAATATTTGATTTAAATTTACGGAGATTGAAATTGATACAAGAAAGTATAAATTATTTGGTTTTAGAAAGATTGAAAGAATCAAATTTTATCAATTTCCAAATATCATGATTTAATAAGGATTTGATTTAGTTTGTTAACCTAATGTCTCTGATTATAAGTAAGGGATGGTTGCATACCAAGAAAAGAGGATTGGCAGTTTCATAAACCCTCCAAAACTCACAAAAAACCGTGAAGAAAAGAGAGGGTGGTGGACCAAATTCTAGGACGATTCAGGCTAAGAAAGGCGTCGCAATCGATTCTCTGGAACTCCCTGGACTTAACTGAATCATCTTCCTTGATCAGAACCCGCTAAAACGTTCCTAAAAGAGGGATTTTCAGATAGAGGCAATTTCAGGGCCAATTGATGGGACTAATGAATTCGCGAGGTCCCTTACAAGTAATCTGGGTTTTTTTTTTGCGTGTTTTATGAAGGATTTGCAGGATTGAGCAAGATGGGGCTATAGCCACGCGTAGTAACCATGGGCGAAGGGTGGTTCCTTTTTTTTAGCAGAATTGAAGGACGGAGAAGATGATGCAGCGCGCGCATCCAGAGTTATGAGGCCACGCACGTGCATGCTGTTCAGATCGATCACTGCCGTCCAAGAGTCATGGAGATTCAATCAAGCGATCCTGGAAGTATGCTCCATCATAGACCATCAGGATATGTCCACACTGAATCAAAAGCTTAGTCTTTCTCCAATTCTATTTAATTTTTTTAATTACATAAATATTCTCATTCTTTTTTCTTATTTTCTCTTTTTTCTATTAATCATAGCTTTACTTTATTTTAATCAATTATTTCTATAATAAATTATAGTTACTTATTTTATCGAAAGTTCGAGTTTTTCAATTTTATTCATAATTGTTTTGTTATTATTCAATATTATTTTCAAAATAAACCTTTTTATCAATTAAATAATTAGGATTATATCCAATAATTATTTAGTTGATATTTTAATCCGAACTCTCGATTTTTCTCCGTAACTTTGGTATTATTTCAATTAGTTTATTATTTTATTAGCCATAGTCAATTCATGCCCTAATCAGGGTTTACGATGATCACACCTACACTAAGAAAATATTATTTCATTGTGCATTTTTCAGGGTTAGCAACAGGGTTTCTCTCGACTGTGCGCCACGCCTCTTACGAAGCTAAGTCCCGATTAAATTTCTTTATTATTTTCTTTTTCTTTCCCTTTTATTTAAATACAAATATTATTTCTGTCTATTATTCCTCTAAATTATTTATTTTACCTTGTCAAATAAAAGAATTGTCATACACTCATTGTCTGTCATTTTTTCTGTCAATTTTCAGATTTTAGAGCCTATGCTCGAGGCTACCTTCGACTACAAACCATATCAGATCAAATGAAAAAGCTAAGTCCTTTTCATACTTTTTTTATTATTTATTTCCCTTTTCCCGTTTTTTTTAAATTTTCATAGGGTTAACCCTAATAATTATTTGAATTGATAATACACTCATTCCTTCTTGTGTATTTCTTCTTTTTCGATTTTTCAGGGTTTGCCAACCGCCAAATCTCAAATAAACAGTAACCCTAAAACTCTAACTTCTTTTATTTTTTGCCTAATTATTACTTATGCCAAACCCGCTGGTTTCATTATTCCCTTCCCCATATTCTTATGTATCTTTTCCTGGTTTGTATTGTTTGGCCTCAAGGGCACTTAATCTGTATATTGTACTTTCTGCCATGGTTAGTAATTTAGGGAGTGCAACTCTGAACTGAATTAGAGCCATTTAAATTATAAGATAACATATTTCGAATTGAATCACGTGACTGTTGCACCCACGCACACTTTTTTGGTAACCTCTTTGCTGCCTGTTTCCTGTTGCCTTGTGTTTTTTGCAGAATAGCCATGTCCCTCGAATACGAGGATACCTCAGCCATGTTGCCTCGATTAATGCAAAGATCATAAGTCCCTAATGATGCTGCCTTCGATACACTAATATGATCTCGTCCCTCGGAAGTTGCCTACGAAAGGCTGAGGTATCCTCTAGTTGCCTAAACGAAAGGCTGAGGTATCCTCTGGTTGCCTAAACGAAAGGCTATTCTGGTCCTTCCCTTAGACTACCTGCCTCTCTATGGCATGGGACAGTCTTATGGCGAACGACATTGCGACGACCCTTCAACCTCCAAATGAAAGGCTTCCTGCCCTCTTATGGCATGGATAGACCCTTTCACCTTGAAAGGCTAAAAGAATTGATTTTCTACATTATTAAGGTAATTGCCCCTAATTGCCTTGCTCTGGATAAAACATTTTCATATTCTTTCTCATAAACCTTCAAAATGGCTACGCTCATTTACGAGCTAAAGTCCATATTCACTTCTTCTACATTTCTGAAATCAAAGAGCAAAGCAATTAAGAGCCCATGGAAAACCATGGATGCAAAGGGTGCTTTTTAAACCTTCCCTTTGCATAAATTACCCCCCGAACTCAGATTTTCTTTAAAAAGGTTTTTTCCTGTTCTTTTAGCCTTTCTATTTAATTTGGATAAAATAAAAGTCGGTGGCGACTCTTGCTTACCGCACATTTCGATTAAAAAGTCAGTTCACCGTATTACACATAGGTTTTGACTTGATAGCTTTTTTCTTTTGATAGATGTTGACTGCCTGACTTAATGGTTACGGGAACCCTTTATTATTTGTGTAAACAATAGCTGGTATAATTGAGTTAACTGAGTAACTACCCTGCCCCAGGTTATGATTAAAGGGTTCCAATTTTCACGTGAAAGAAAACTCCTACACCTTAGGCTCAAAGGGGTTGACAAGGGATTAACATCCTTTTATCTCCACTGTTTAGGAATTGAAACAATGCTTGGACATCGTCAGCATAGTCCGTTCAAAAGCATACTGTATGATGTTGCGGTATCATTTTCGTCATCCTCCCTCAAAAGGCATACAGCTTTAGCAGGAGTCGAATATCACAAAACGTAAACAAAGTAAAGACACAGTTTAAAATGAGTGATAGCGAAATAATTTATTCAAGACAAACATATGCAATGCACTGATGATGATTATTAAAACAGATAATGTCTATCATAAGTCGAATGTTTAAACAAATAGAATAGAAATTGCGCATGAAAATAAGTCTAATGATTAAAAGTTCATCCTTCTAAACATTAATTAGTCTTGTCGTGATTAGGCATGGGAGCAGTGATCACTACAAGAGTCTTGGGATGGTTGAATTCAATTTCATCAGTATCGATCATGTCTTAGATCTCATTCTTCAATGGCCAACAATCATTGGTGTTGTGTCCAATGCTGTCGGAGTGATAAGCACATCTCACATTAGGATTGTACTGATGAGACGAAGTGTTAGGATCCCGAGGAGGATCCCTTAACGCTTAATCCAAAGTCATGTTGATCTTTGTGAATTGTCTTTTAGGCGCGCTACGCTTGTTTTTGACGACTTTGCGGCGGTACCAGCGTGGAAATCAGGACTGCCCCAACGTGTTGGTTGCGTTTGTCTCGACCTTTCTGATTGTGCACAACATTATCCATATGAGGTTCCTCGGGTGAATTGAAATCAATGATCTTGTCATCGATTAAGTCTTGAATCCTATGCTTCAATGGTCCGCAGTCTTCAGTATCATGACCCGGGCTATTCGAATGATAAACACATCTTGCATTATACTTGTAACCAGGAGCAGGATTGGTAGGAACTGAATACGGAGGCAATAGAGTTATCAAGTTCTTATTGAGCAGTTGTTGCAGAACTTGAGACAGCGGCATGTGCAATGGAGTAAATGATCGCTTAGGTTTGGATTTTTGATTATCTTTACTACCTGGATGCTTATGTTGATTCTTCTCCTTCTCGATCAGAAGTGCCTTCAATTCTTCTTGCCCCTTGGCCAAGTTAAGGATCATCTCTTGGAACTGGTTATTCTGAGCCTGGAGATTCTTGACGGACTGTTCGAGATCCATTTCCTTACTGAAATAAACAGCGGAAAGATGAGAGACCTGTTATAGAAACCTGTGATGTAAGGTTTATGAATGATATGCGTATGTGTATGCAATGTTTTCGAGGACCTTGGAATTCACATTTGTTTAAACCAAATAAGAAAGAAACTTTATTAATAATGCTTAAAGAAAAAACTGTAAATTGTTTTATTATTCTCTTTTACAAAAGTGAAAGCATAAAAATAGGAATAAAAATAAAATAATAAAGATACAAACAAGGTCTTCAGGTCTCCCATGGACGCTTCCTCTTTGAACCAATGTAAGCGTTGACCTTCTGTTCGTCTTGAAGTTGCCTTGTAAGCTCCAACACTTTCTTCTCTTTAATGCGGAATTGAGCTTCAAAAGTATCTCTTTCTTCTTTTAGTTGGATCCAAGATCTCTTTAGTTCCTCGATATCAGTTGGCATGTCTGGATGAGAAATAACTTGAGGAACCTTTTCTTCGCACTCGGGTTCCACAATCACAGGTCGAACATATGGATAAGGCATGATGAAGCGTTGAGTACGAGTGCGCAACCATCTGAGGTAAGGCCCTAAAGGAATGGAGTTCCTTTGCCCAAGCTCTTTCTATCGATTCTGTTTACCATGTCCCATGCTCGTATAAAGTTCCGGCGGTGACCTTGAGCATCATCTTCATAATCAAACACAACCTCTTATATAAGCATCTGATGAGGACCATCTCTTCGAGCGTAACCAAACTGACGTAGGGCCAAGCAAGGATTATAAGTAATACCCCCTCTTATGCCAAGTAAAGGCACATTAGGATATTGTCCACAGCGGTCGATGATAGTAACATTTTCCTTAGATAAGGAAAGCCAACGAATATCAGAATGAGAAAGTGACATCACCCTCTTATGCCATTTCATCCCTTGGTCATTCCTTATTACTGAACGAGGAAAGTGCGAAATAAACCACTTAGATAGCAGAGGTATGCAACACATAAGAGTCCCTCGTTTCTTCATAGTACGAGTGTGAAGAGAGTGTAGGATGTCTCCAAGAAAAGTAGACACTGGGTTGCGTGTCAGAAATATCTTTACGGCGTGCATATCTATAAAATTATCAGGATTAGGAAATAGCACTAAACCATAAATGAGTAAAGCTAATATGTCTTCGAAAGCTTGATAACTCATGGTCTTCAAAAACATACGAGCTTTTCCGAATAAGAACTTAGCGAGGAAACCCTTGACTCCACTTCTCGTTTCCCAATGACCTTCAATTTCAGATTTCTTAAGATGTAGAGTAGCGGCAATGACTTCCATTTTCGGAGTTTCTTCCAAACCAGTGAACGGAATTTGATCTCGAATAGGGAGGCCAAGCATGTCAGAATATTCCTCCATAGTAGGTACTAGCTGATAATCCGGGAAAGTAAAACAATGGTGCTCGGGGTCAAAAAATTTAAACAGTACACTCATCATCTCTTCTTCGAAACCCGATGTAACCAAACTGGGCAAGACACCATGTCTTTCAGTGAAGCGGGAGCGTCCAGGAATCTCTAATACCAACTCTTTCAGCTCGGAAGGTATCTTCACAAAGTTAACTCGAATGGTGTTTCTAGTCTCCATGACCTACAAAATAGAACAAAGATGAATTCCTTGGTCCTCGAAACAGTTAGTAAAATGATGTCATGATGTCATGATGCTTATGATGTTATGATGTCATGATGTCAGGTAGATAACAAACACAAACAAGTCACACAATTGCCTTAGGATTAGGCCTGCATGTAGTCCAGAGGTGAATACCCTCCCCCTGAAGTTTAGTTGGTTTCAACCTGTCCTATATAAAGATCGGGTTCTAGGGAGCTCATATCATTGACCTTTCTCGAAGGAGCTTATCTTAGTTCAGCAATCGAATCACCGACCAAAAATGTACTGAAAGTCCAGTCTATATGAGTGTAGATTCGAGTATCAACCAACTTCGGTCGGAACCAAAGCCACCCATATCTCTACTTTCTAATAGGCCAGAGTCAATTTCAACTAGGGTTCTAAGGGAAAATTAGTGCTTAATGACACCACGCGGCAGCCAAGCATTTCCTCAAGTCGGATCCCAAGGAACACATGAACAAACCAATGTGTCACACTAACGATGGCCATCATATCAACCACATCAGTATACGCTGTGCAGTCTCCTTGATCTCATGCCATTTACCTAAGGTACTCAGATCCGGGTTAGGATCTTTCACACAGCAGAATACCCAAAATAGCCTTTAAAGATAAAAACAAACAAATCAAACAATTAAAAACATTTAAGTGAATCCTAAACTTTTAAGGTAACCCCTCTTTTATTCGAAAATTCCCCAGCAGAGTCGCCAGTTCTATAATACAGTGAACTGACTTCATAGAAAATGTCGCGGTAAGCAAGAGTCGCCACCGACTATTATTTTATCCAATTTAATAGAAAGGCTAAAAGAACAGGAAAAACCTTTTAAACGAAATTTTGAGTTCGGGGGTAATTTATACAAAGGGAATGTGTAAGGCATCATTTGCATCCATGGTTTTCCATGGGCTCTTAATTGCTTAGCTCACTTTGAAATGTTTGAAAAAATGTTTGCAGTGAATAAAGAAAAAGATTTGAATAAGGACTTTAGCTTGTAAATAAGCGTAGCCTTTTTGAAGTTTTTTGATAAAGGGTAAGAAAAAGATTTAAACCAGAGAAAGCAATTAAGAGGTAATTACCCTAAAATATTAAAAAGTTCTTTTAGCCTTTCAGGGCTATCCATGTGAATACAAGATCACAATTACAAAGATGTTTTTGATTCATGGCAAACTCAATAAGCATACAAGCTACAAGGGACAAGCAGAAGAATTCAAGGAAAAGCAAGCATTGGTCATTTGTGATAGAGCAGGTCGACCTACTATGCATATAGGTCGACCCAACATAAGCAAAATAAGAAAAATGCAGAAAAGCAGCAGCTAGGTCGACCTACTGTCAACCTAGGTCGACCTAAAATGGAGAAAATTTCACATACCTCTGCTAGGTCGACCCACACATCAACTAGGTCGACCTAAACTGAAGAAATATCCCAAAAACTCATTTGAAGAGAATTTTGGTCGACCTACTTCCCAAACAGGTCGACCTAACTGGGAGCAAAATCATTTCAAGTTAATGCACCTCTGCTAGGTCGACCTAAGCTCTACAAGAGGTCGACCTAACTGATCAAAAATGCCAAAATGTCTGTTATTCTTGGCTCCAACTGATAGGCACTCATATATATTATCAAAGGTTCAATTATTGAATGCAACACCAAAGACTGAAAGATACACAAAGGCTTCTCATCTTCGTTCTTCGTCATCTCCAACACAATTACACATAATCATTCTTGCGTTGAGGGTTAGTGATCGAGTTCGATAACGTCCATGGAACGGAATTGAAGATTCCTAGTGGGTGAAGATTTGTGGGGTTTTTGGTGAATAAAATCCGAGGGTTTTGTCCTCCAAGATAGGTGTTTCTTGGGGGTTTTTATCAAGAGTTTTCATCGAGGATTCGGCTGAGTGTGACGATTGAGGAACAAGGGTTCAAGCAATTCAAGACACTGCAGAAAGGAATCAAAGTGAAACTCTTGGATCACCTTGATCTTGCTCAAGATTAAGTGGGAAGAAGATTCAAAGGATCGACATAATTGGTTTATCGTTTATCGCTTTGCTTTCTTCTTTGTATATACTACTTTCAACATTAATGAAAGATTTCCCAATTTCAGTTTGGAATTGGGGGCAGACGTAGTCGTAGCGAGGACGATCGACGAACTACCTAAACAAATATTGTGTTCTTGTCGCTTTTACCTTTTCATTTACGTTCTGTTCATACTTGGTTATAATAGCAAATTGATCAACGATCCGAGTGTTAAGATTGTGAATTAAGAACTTATATAAACCTCACAATCCATCACACATTGAATCACCATCAATTTGATCATTATCACCAAGTGTTTGTGTTTTTGCTTCTTTTACCATTACTGCATTGCAAACGTCGTTCATCATATAAGAAGTTAATTGATTTTCAATAGAGCGACGTATTGATTCTATAGTGTATTCTCTTATTGTTTATCTCAAGCTGATTAGTGGTTTTAACACATATACAATCGTTTCAATAGTGGTTCGGAATAGACGCGAGTCGATTCAGAATCACTTCCGCTTAAAGTTCAATTGATTCCGCAAAACTGTTTAAGATCTATTCACCCCCCCTCTAGATCCTAAGGCCAGCGTCTAAAAAGTGGCATCAAGAGCTCTGGTTTATTCCGTGCTACGTGAAACACTTATTGGAAAGATGGCTTCCGGACCTAAAGGGGCTCACAATAGAGCTCCAGTTTTCAACGGTGAAAACTATGGCTATTGGAAGGATTGTATGTGTGTCCACATCAATGCAATTGATAGGAACATCTGGACAACTATTGTCAATGGTCCCTTTCAGATCACCATGACAAATGCAGCTGGTGCAGTTGTTCCAAAACCAGAAAATACTTGGGATGCTGAAGATGAAAAGAGATATGCATACGATTGGAAAGCGAGAAACATTCTAATCTCAGCTCTAGGAGTTGATGAATACTATCGCGTTTCCCATTGTAGATCCGCTAAAGCTATGTGGGACACATTGCAAGTTGCCCACGAGGGAACGGATGATGTCAAACTAGCTAGAATCAATACGTTAACTCAAGAGTTCGAACTCTTCCACATGGAAGATGGTGAATCCATCGAAAACATGCAGAAGAGATTCGTTCACCTGAAAAATCGGTTAAATTCTCTTGATAGACCTGTTTCCAATGCAGTTGCTATTAACAAAATCTTAAGATGCTTGAACAGGGAATGGCAACCCAAGGTTACAACAATAAAGGAAGCAAATGATCTAAACACCTTAGACATTACCACTCTCTTTGGTAAACTAGAGGAACATGAACAACACCTTAAATGCCTTGACATGCATGAGAAAAGGGTGTCGCGGGCAAAAAATCGTTTCTCTTTTTTTTCGGGATGAGACACCTGATGCCTTCTTTGGGCTCGAGTGCTCAAAAAAATGATTTTTCTTTTGTTCCGACCAAACTTTTTATTGTTTCCAAAGAAGGAAAAGGAAAAAAGCTGCAATAACCTAAAAGTGGGGGGAGAGATCTTTGGGTAAGAGGGTTGGTTATACGAAGGGAAGGTATTAGCACCCAACGTATCTATAGTACTCTATAGGTTTCTTTTCTGTGTTTTTCATTCCATGTTATTGAGAGGTTCTTGTGAAATAGGTGGGACCTAATGTGTTTGTTTGATTATGCTCGCAAAGATCATCGCGATCCTCTGCATACATATCCCTTAGAGGGAATCAGAGCATCTGTAGCTCGGGGTTTACGGGTGCTAAGGTTTGAATGGTTTTTTTTTGTTTTGTTTTGCTCGCCAAGGATACGACCTTGTGCCTACGTATTCTCAAAGGGATGTTGAGAAAGTCAGAGCAATCGTAGTTCCCACTTATGCTAGCGGAAGCAAAGGATAAGAGACAAATGTCATCTAAATGTTCGATGTATCTAATCTATATCATCACATACATCTGTTTGTTTTTGTTTGAAAATCTTTTCATTATAAGCCCTGGGCTGTGCCACTTATGGCGCTTAGAATGATAAAGATGCTTTTTAGCCAGCCTTGTGGCAAAAACTTTCAATGAAGTCAGCCTTGTGAAAAAAAGTTTTGATTAATCATCCAGCCTTGTGGCAAAAGTTTCAATGAAGTCAGCCTTGTGACAAAAACTTTGATTAATCAGCCAGTATGGTGGCAAAAAGGTTTGAGTGATTAGCCAGCCTTGTGGCAAAAAAGAGTTATTTGATTGATTGATTGTTTGTGATGATATAGAAGAGATACTCCTATCATAGAGATGATAAATGTCTAATCTCCTAGGGTATTTGATTTGGATATTGGGGATGCTTATAAGAAGCCCGTGGGTCCTTGTACGAAGCCCAAGAGGAGGCTATTCGAGGGTCCTTGCATTGTAAGCCCAAGAGGAGGCTATGGGAGGGACAATCGAGGTTCCTTGCATTGTAAGCCCAAGAGGAGGCTATGGGAGGGTCACTCGTTTGTACAAAGCCCAAGGGGATGCATGGTATAGTTGGTTTGAGCTCTTAGAGCGATTTCACCGGGAAACCATACTCTATGTCCTAACCTAAACTAGGGAGATTCTTTGCACGAAGCCCAATAGGAGGCTATGGGGAACCTAGTGTTGTACTAAGTTGAACAAGCACACATATCACACATATGAACAAACATGAACAAGTATGAACAAACATGCACAGGTATGAACAATTATATATATATATATGACAAAGTGTGTGTATATAATGGAGTTTATGAAGGAAATATACCTGTAAGCATGATCCATTTGTATACACAGGGGCTCGGGACTTATACTCGAGGAGAGGTCCACTTGAATTTATTCAAAGCTATGTAAACAGGTATTCACAAAAGGGCTTGGGACTTATACCTACATGGAGGCCCATGGTATTTTTGGGAAGATTTAAAGAAAACCTTCATTTTTGATTTGTTGTTCAAAGTTAAAAAACAAATTGATCGAGATATGTACAAAAAGGTGTTTGTACAATGAAATACCTAATTTCATGTACAGGAATGGGACTTATACCTATGTGGAGGCCCATGTTTTATTTACATAAAACATGGTTGATTGTTTATTTACAGACGCGAGGTTTCGTCGTTTTGAAAACAGTTTGAAAGTTGTTTTGTTGAAGTTTTGTTGTTTTGAAAATGATTTGAAAACTGTTTGAAAAAGTTTTATTTTGAAGAAGTTTTATTGTTTTGAAAAAAAAACTGTACAAAAAGAAAAGAAATGGGACTTACACTCTCTAATATTCGAGAGGCCCCACTTCGTTTTGAAAATCAATTGATCAATCAAAAAAAGATTTAATCAATAGTTCTTTTGAAAAGAAAAATCAAAAAGAAATGGTTATCGTTTTGAAAAGAATCGTGATCGCTTGTTTTAAAACGATTTTGAATTTAAAAGAAACCAACTTAATTAAGTTAAAACAAGTTTTAATGCTTAATTAAGACCTAAGTGATTAGGGTTTGATCACAAAAAATATTTACAAGTGATTATGTTCGAAAAAAAATCAAATAAAACAATATTTAAAGTATTTAAAAAATACCTAAAAACATGTCATTTTAACCCTATTTAAAAATGTATTAAATAAATATTTTTTTGATGATTTTTTTGGTATTCATAAAATATGTATATTAAACAAAGAGTGTGCAAAAAATGAAGTGAAAATAATGAATTTTGATTGGTTAAATTAATTGGGTGAAGTTTGTTAAAAAATGAAAGAAAAATAGTTGCAAAAAAAATGGTTTTGGTCCCTAGGGGTGTTGAACCCACGCCCTCTCTCTCACCAACCAAAACATGGACCAACTGAGCCACGCTTGTGGCTTGTAATACACACGCCTTCAGTTTAATATATTTTAAAACCAATATTTGAATTGTTTAAACCAAAAAACGCGCCAAGAACACAACCCTAACTGATTTTTGAAAATCTCCAAATCTGTGTTGTTTTGATCAAGTAAAGGGTCTATTCCACTCGGTTTTTCACAAGGATCATGATGGTGGCCTTTGATTTCATTTATTTTTGTTTTAAGGTGATCAATTTTGTGATGAACACGAAGAACCCTAATTCTGAATTTGAACATGAAATTGTGTATGATTGATGAATTATGAAATTGATTGAGGGTTAATGATCAGTGATAGTGCAGAAACAAGATAGCAACTCAATTTTCCATTTATGATGCATGTATGTATGAGTTTGAAGTTGATAGCACTTACCTTCAAAAACGGCTAAACTGGAAATTGAAATCGTGCCTGGAGGTGTTACAGATGTTGTTGCTCAATCTGGACAGCTTCAATGGACCTTAGGCAACATGTTTGAAGGCTTGGAACCAACTGGAAACCTCTTGATCACCCTGTGGTACCTGATCTGCAGTATAGCTCAAGTGAGGATCGAGCTAGTTGATTTTGATGTTTCAGATCATGGATGATGGTTGGAACCGTTCATATGAAGTATATGGATGATGTTAGAAGTGATAGTTTGGACAGATATGGCTTGGTATGGATTTTGGCATGATAAGGTTCAATATATGCAAATATGGAAGTGAGGTAGTGATTTTGAGATTTGAGGTGTTTTGGGGTGTATGAGTGATTCAAACACATCCCATATGATGTTTATGGTTTGCTAGAATCATCACTTTGGCCATAGCTTCAAGGGTTTGGAGGTTGAGAATTTTACCTCTTTGAAACTTAAGAGACTTGTAATTCAAGAAAGAAAGAGAAAACCTATAATTTGTGAGGTTTTGGTGTGATTTTGGAGGTGATTTGAACCTCTATTTATAGGCCAAGAGTTCTGAACTCAGAACTTTGCAAGTTGCCCAAAGAGTGGTGATTTGGCATTTGGAGATAGAAAGGAATCTTGCCATTAAATGCATATGGTTAAAAGTGACTTAACCATGGTTATTTCTCTAAGCTTCTTATCTCTTTCCTATCTGATCCTAAACCAGAAAATATCTTCTAATTATTGCATTGGTGTGTCATCACTTGCATTATTTGGTAAGATAGTTCATAACTTTGGCAAAATGACTTGAAATTTCAAGTGAAATGGTCACTAATGGCAAAATTCAAAGCCATAGCTACACTCCATATTTTTTCATGCTCTTGGACATTTTGGAAAGCTCATGTTACATACTTCAAAACCCTAGTTGAAAGTTTCTTCAAGACCTTTAAGGAAATGGGTGAAAAAGATCCATGAACTTTGAAGAAAATGAGGTTTTAAGTGAAATTTTCAAAAGATACCAACTTTGAAGCTCCATATCTCTTAAATGGTTGATCTTTTGAAAAAAAATTATATGTGACAAAGTTGTTCATTGGATCAAAATCTACAACTTTCATGTTGGAAGTTTTTTTCAGTTTGTAGGTGAAATTTTGAGAAATTCCCTTCCAAAGTTTGGAAAAAATCATTGAAAAACACTTAGAAATTTTTCAAAGTATGAAAGTCAAACTTTTGACTTTTTGATTCTTGATTGATTTTCTTGATTTTTCTTGATCAAATGACTTCATATATCATATATTGATGATTCAAAACTTCAAAAGTCATGGTTGACCAAAATTCCCCAAAAGTCAATGGTGATCTTGTACAGTTGACTTTTTCAAACGAGTCGCGTTTCTGGAGATTTCCAATGAACCAGGCTATCCTCATCAAATGAATGGTATGAATGGATCATATTGAGGAATTAGAGGATATTGAGCCATGATTTGAGTTGTGGCACCATGTCCTGATTAAAAAGGCAGTTGTTTAGTGAATTAGGTCAAAAACCCTAATTGTCGACCTGATGAAATTGATGACTGTGGATCTTGAATTGAGATGTAATTTCCATTGGATGTTGTCATAGGGATTATTTGAAGATGATTGAAACCTTTGATTGACTTCCTGGGGATTTTTAGGGTTTCCCAAATGTGATCTCTGATTTTAGTCCCTGATAGTTCAAAACTCTAATCTGAGGATTTGTTTGATCAATCTCTGGGTGAGGGATGTCTTGATCCAATAAATTAGGTCAAGATAATGCACTTGGGGTCTTGATGTCATGTCCCAAGCCATTATGTCAAATCCTGAGCCAAAAATTCAAGAGTATGGTGTCTTCAGTCAAAACCCTAATTTGGTCGATTCAAAGCTGTTGAGCTTGTTGAAGTAAATCTCTGAGGACCAAATGTTGATTGTTGATGAAGATAGTTCTTTTGAGATGAAGGGAAAACAAAACCCTAATTGATTGTTACTTGTACTGATGAGTGATTTCTTGATTAAACCCTGCTGAGCACAAGTAGCAAACACAAGCTATGCAATTTGTTAGAGATGCAAATGATGCATATGCTATGATATGAGGTGGTATCTTAGGTCAAAAATTGGGGTATGACAGATGCCCCTATTTAAGTTTCTTCAACCTGAGACATGAAGATTGGAAATCTTCATTTTGATAGGGTGGAAGAGACTTAAATATCAGAAGACGCAAATTTTGGACCTAAGATACCAAAATTGCGAATGATGCAAGGATATCTTTATCGAGGGGATATCAAGAACTGACTCCACTGGGGAAAAGAGATCGGGAAGGATATCTCAATCCGTTTTAGGAAGATAATCCGTTTTTTCGGGAAAGCAAGTGTATGCTTCACTGGGAATGATAGCTTTGTAAGAAAAGCTTACCTATCGACATTACCGACTATCAGCACAGGGATAGACTTGTTAATAATGCGAAGGTGAAAGGTATGAAACTGTATTACCGACTATCAGCATGGTGATAGACTTGACATGGTAAAAAGAGTTTCAAAGGTTCGGTTAATATTATCGACTATCAGCATGGTGATAGACATGTTTAATAATATAACCAGAACAAAAGGTTACCGACTACCAGCCTCGTGATAGCGGTTTTGAAGACGTGATCAATTATCAGCCGAGTGATAAAATGATCCTGGAGACTTTGTTAGGGAAATTACTGGTTATTCAGCCTTGTGAACAGTAATAAGGCCCTGATTGTCAAATGGTCTTCATGATTGATTTCCTAGAGAGGAAAAAATCTTTTGAAAGAGAAATAAGCTGCTCAGACGATGAGGCTATTGCTTATTGTCTGTTTTTTTTTCACGACTCTGTTTGGGGAATCGGAATTTGAATCTCTGGTAAAGACAGGGTTCTATCCATGAATGAATTGGAAAGAAATAGTCAAACAAGACTTTGTACCCAATGAGGAATGAACTCAACTGGGGATTTTCTCCTTTGTTTTGAGAGGAGAAAACTAAAGCAACCTTCTTCCACGAGGAATGATCTCAGTGGGGAACTGGAGAAAGAAGATGTTCTTTCTGCTTATGGGTGACAACCTACTGGAGAGATGACATGCCCATACCTGTTTCTTTTTTCTCTTTTTTTTTTTCTTTTTTTGCTTTTTCTCTCTTTTTTTTTTTTTTGCTTTTTCTCTCTCTCTTTTTTTTTTTTTTGAGGATAGATATATCCTAAACAAGTGATTTTAGGCAGACATTGAAAAATGCAAGAATGCATAAATGATGAAAATATGTATGAATGATGAATGTCATGAATGTAGCATGCATGCTGACGATACTGACAGACAAAGAAGTATGTACTGGAGAAGGACCGACGTCGCAATACAACCAGATACTTGGCAAATGTTCTTCAGCACGGTGTAGATAACACAAGTGATGAATGGTGTTGTGTGCTTTAATCTTCTCTGGGGATGATAAGCATCTTTTCTTATTGAGATGGAAGAACCTCTTCACTGGAGATGGAAAATCTTCGTCACTGGGGATAAAAGACCCTCTTTACTGGGGATAGAAGAGCTTCTTCACTGGGGATAGAAGAGCTTTTCCTATCATAATCTTTGATTCATCCTATGGAGATAGCTGTTGATGTTCCTTCCGTTGTTCACAACTCAAAGGAAAGTTTCGCTTTTATTTTGAAAAAGGAAAGTAAATTCATTTAAAACTTCTTATTTTCTTTTTTTTTCCTTTCAAAAGTGAATAACACAATTAAAGCGTCATTTTGCAAGCTAAAAGAAATCAAGAATTGCAAACAAATGGGCACAAGGCTCAAATTTATTTAATAGGATGGTAATCAGCTAAAGGCGTGATTCCACGGAGTATTTACAAAAGTTGGAAATGGTAATTATGCGGAAAAGGCTACATTGAAAGCAATAACTACTATTCCCCCTAACAACTTTGAGTTCCAACTGTGCTTGTCGCTTCAGATTGGCGATGATTTGATTGAAGATCCTTTGATGAAAAAGACTCCTCAGGTGACGAAGTATGGACTAATGCAGTTACTTTGTCATAAATCCTTAATTTTTGCCTAGATTTCCCTTTCAGGTTTTCAATCTACCAGGATGAATTTTTTTCTGTTTATTGTCTCTAATTTTTGCCTGGACCGCCCTTTCAGGTTTTCAGTCCACCGAGACGCTCATTTTTGCCTAAGTCGCCCTTTGCGGGTTTTCAACTTACCGAGCTGTTCTTTTGTAATTTTTTAGACAAAGTATTTCTTGACTGCATCAGCATTCACAGGATGTGGGAGTTCATCACCATCCATGGTTGCAAGAGTCATGACGCCGCCAGAAAATGTTCTTTTGACAACATACGGGCCTTCGTAATTAGGAGACCATTTGCCCCTAGAATCTGGTTGAAAAGACAAGATCTTTTTAAGCACGAGGTCGCCTTCTTGAAATTCACGAGGTCGAACCTTTTTGTTGAAGGCTTGTTTCATTCTTGCTTGGTATAACTGTCCATGGCATAGAGCAGTCATACGTTTTTCTTCGATTAAGTTCAACTGATCGTATCTGCTTTGACACCATTCAGCCTCTGATAACTCAGTCTCCATGAGGACTCTCATTGATGGGATTTCAACTTCTACGGGGAGCACAGCTTCCATGTCGTATACTAGAGAAAAGGGAGTTGCCCCTGTTGAAGTACGCACTGAAGTACGGTACCCATGTAAAGCAAATGGCAGCATTTCATGCCAGTCTTTGTAAGTGACGACCATTTTCTGGACGATCTTCTTAATGTTCTTGTTGGCAGCTTCGACGGCGCCGTTCATTTTTGGTCTGTAAGGAGAAGAGTTATGATGCTCAATCTTGAATTCCTCACATAATTCTTTCATCATTTTGTTATTCAAGTTCGAACCATTGTCAGTAATGATCTTGCTGGGAACACCATATCGGCAAATGATGTTATTCTTGATAAACCTTACAACCACTTGTCTTGTAACATTGGTATAAGATGCTGCTTCGACCCATTTGGTGAAGTAATCAATTGCTACCAAGATGAAACGATGACCATTTGAAGCTTTCGGTTAGATCATTCCAATCATGTCGATACCCCACATGGAGAAAGGCCATGGAGATGAGAGAACGTTGAGTAGAGTCGGTGGCACATGGATCTTATCTGCGTAGATCTGGCACTTGTGACATCTCTTCATGTGTTTGTAAAGTCAGATTCCATTGTCAACCAATAGTATCCTGCTCTTAAGATCTTTTTGGATATTGCATGCCCATTTGAATGAGTTCCAAAGGACCCTTCATGCACTTCATGCATTAACATGTCTGCTTCGTGTCTATCCACGCATCTGAGCAAAACCATGTCGAAGTTTCTTTTGTATAGCACATCTCCGTTCAAGAAGAAACTGCCAGAAAGCCTCCTTAGAGTTTTCTTATCTTTGTTTGATGCCCCAAGTGGGTACTCTTGAGTTTGAAGGAAGCGTTTGATGTCGTGGACCACGGTTTATCATCGATGACGGCTTCAGTTGCAAACACATAGGCAGGCCTTTCAAGGCGCGTAATTCTGACTGTAGGCATATCATTCCAATGATTGACTTTGAACATGGAAGATAGAGTAGCCAAGGCGTCTGCCATTCGATTCTGATCTCGAGGTATATGATGCAATTCAACCTTGTTGAAGAAAGTCAACAGACGTCTTGCATAATCTCTGTAAGGAATCAAACCAGGGTGGTAAGTTTCCCACTTGTCTTTGATTTGGTTGATCACAAGGGCTGAATCTCCATATATGTCTAGGATCTTGATCCTTAAGTCAATGGCTTCTTCGAGACCCATGATACAAGCTTCATATTCTGCGATGTTGTTGGTACAATCAAATAGCAGTCTGGCGGAGAATGGGATATGAGTACCCTTGGGAGTGATGATGATTGCCCCAATTCCATTGCCAAAAGCGTTAACAGCTCCACTAAAAATTAGGCCCCATCTTGATCCAAGATCAGGACCTTCTTCAGGTAACGGTTCGTCACAATCTTTCATCTTCAAGTACATGACATCTTCATCAGGAAAGTCAAACTTGAGAGATTGATATTCATTGATTGGCTGATGTGCCAAGTGATCGGCGAGAATGCTTCCTTTGACCGTTTTTTGGGCACGGTACTCAATGTCATACTCAGATAACAGCATTTGCTATCGGGCAATCCTTCCTGTTAAGGCAGGCTTTTCAAAGACGTACTTGATCGGATCCATTTTGGAGATTAACCAAGTAGTATTGTTGATCATGTATTGGCGGAGACGTTTTGAAGCCCAAGCCAAAGCGCAACATGTTTTTTCGAGCATGGAGTAACGAGACTCACAATCTGTGAATTTCTTACTCAGGTAATAGATGGCATGCTCCTTCTTACCAGTTTCATCTTGCTGTCCAAGCATACAGCCCATGGATTCTTCCAACACGGTAAGGTACATGATTAATGGTCTCCCTTCAACTGAAGGAATCAATATTGGTGGTTCTAACAGGTACTCTTTGATACTGTCGAACGCTTTCTAGCAATCTTCAGTCCATACAACCCCTTGATCTTTGCGGAGAAGCTTGAAAATCGGCCCACAAGTAGGAGTCATTTGAGAGATGAATCTGGAGACATAGTTCAATCGTCCGAGAAATCCTCTTACTTGCTTTTCAGTTTTTGGTGCAGGCATCTCTTGAATAGCTCTGACTTTGTCGGGATCTACTTCAATACCTCTTTGGCTGACAATGAAACCCAAGAGTTTTCCAGATCTAACCCCAAAAGTACATTTGTTAGGATTCAAGCGAAGCTGATATTTCCTTAGTCGTTGAAACAACTTCAAAAGGTATTCAATATGTTCTTCTTCTGTGATGGACTTGGCTATCATGTCGTCCACATAAACTTCAATTTCTTTATGCATCATGTCATGAAAGAGAGTAGTCATTGCCCTTTGGTAAGTTGCGCCTGCATTCTTTAATCCAAATGGCATCACTTTGTAGCAAAAGGTACCCCATGGGGTGATGAAAGATGTCTTCTCCATGTCTTTGGGAGCCATCTTGATCTGATTATAACCGGAGAACCCGTCCATGAAGGAAAAGACGTTGAACTTAGCGGTGTTATCAACCAGCATGTCAATATGTGGTAATGGAAAGTCATCTTTTGGACTGGCCTTGTTCAAGTCACGGTAGTCAACACACATTCTGACCTTGCCATCTTTCTTCGGAACTGGCACTATGTTGGCCAACCATTGAGGATATTCTGAGGTGACAAGAAAACCTGCGTCGAGTTGTTTTTGGACTTCCACTTTGATCTTGTTAGCCATATCAGGGTGAGTCCTTCGCAATTTCTGCTTAACCGGCGGACATTCTGGCTTCAATGGCAAGTAATGCTGAACAATATTGGTATCCAACCCAGGCATGTCTTGGTAGGACCAGGCAAACACGTCAACATATTCTTTGAGAAGGTCTGTCAACTTACTCTTGATATCAGCATCAAGCAGCGATCCAATGGTCACTTCTTTTTTGTCTTCTTCAGAACCCAAGTTGATCTTTTCTAGAGGCTCTTTGTGAGGCAGAATGGCTCTTTCCTCGTGCTTAAGTAATCGAGAGATCTCGTCCGGGATCTCCTCTTCTTCCTCTTCTTCGGCTTCGAACACAGGAAACTCAAAGTTGGGAGAGGGCATAGGGTTATTGCATTCAATGGGTTTATCAATAGTAAATCTGCACATATGATTTATATTTATTTCAGAAAATTTATGAATGCAGGAGTGTATGCAGATTTTTTTGAAAAGTTTTTTTTTTTTTTGGTTTTTTAGGATTACCATTTCCAGAAAAAAAAAAAAAAAGCAAAAATAAAACATATAATGTAGGGAATTCAAAATGACACTTTATTTATGATTCATTTTTGAAACAAAGCCCTAAACACAAACTCATTTGTCTTGGGCAGGACAAAGAGGGAAACTTTTTAAACAAAGCCCTATACACAAAGTTATTTGGGCGGAACATTTAAAAGCAAAGCCCTATAAAACATCTCTCTGCTTTGGGCCAGGCAGGAGGTCAAAATAACAGCGAGGTGATTACTTTGAGCGGCGAACAACATTCGGAACGTCGACAGCTTTCCAGTAGCAACGAACTCCTCTGTGTATTATGTATTCAGGAAAATTCTCCCCAGAATTATCTTCAGTATTGACATTGACCGTTGGTCGAGCAGGATTTGAAGGTCCTGGTTTGTCAACCTTGTTCTTTGTAGAGTTGAAACGGTCTTCTTCTACTTCTTGAAGAGCATAAGATGAGTCACAATCTTCAGAATTTTCAGGATGTATTTCCCAGTCTTCAGGATGAAGAGACTCATTGTCAGCGACACTTTCCGAGTCAACTGCGGGGCCATCTTCCCCTTCAACTTCAAAAATGGCATTTATGTGATAATAACCATCTTCAGGATTATTAATCTTGGCAGATGCATTGAAGTCAGTAATTTCAGGCTGCTGAGAAAATTGACAGTATTGGTAAGCCTCTTCTGGTTGACTATTATATTCAAAGGAATCTCCCCATCCAGTTGGTTGGATATCTTCAATCGCAATCTTTGAACTTTCAGGTGCAGTATATTTCACCATATAATCATATTTTCCACTTGGTTGTCCCAAGGTGTCCCAGATTTCTGCAGGAACAGGCTCAGTTTCTTTGCCTTTGGATTTCTGTGACGGAGGTATGGTTCTTCCTGAGATATGTATCCCAAGTCATTGAGATAACATTTCCATTATTCTTCATCATCGGAGAGACCTTCTTCGATGCATTCCTCGATAAGGACATTAACCTCTTGAGGAATTGGATTGAGGAACACTCCACTAATGAATGTTTCTTTGATCGGACGAAGGGATTCATCCTTCTTGGTGCAGTTTGAGAATGTTGGTGAACATCCGAGACCTGCTCTAGTTTTATTCTTGGTAGGGATCACAACTTGCCCCCAGCCAGTGGTAGTTCCATCTTTCACTACTTTTACCGCCTCTTTGTAAGAAGAGATTGATGCTTTCTTTTTGGAAGATTCGTCTTCTAAAGAGAGACCTTGGAACTGTGTTCCTTCCACATCATCAGCACCAATGAAAGAGAAATTGGATAAATGGCTCACCATCAAGGCTTGTTCTCCACTTATCGTTACCAATTTTCCATTTGTTACAAATTTTAACTTTTGATGGAGCGTAGAAGTTACTGCCCCTGCTTCATGGATCCATGGTCGTCCTAACAGACAGCTATAAGCAGCTTGAATGTCCATTACCTGGAAGGTGATTTGAAATGTATGTGGGCCAATTGTCATGGGAAGGTTGACTTCGCCGATAACTGATTTTCGCGATCCATCAAATGCTTTGACTACTACACCACTGAATTTCATAGGCATTCCTTGGTAAGACAAGCGAGCAAGAGTCGTCTTTGGCATCACATTCAAGGAAGATCCGATGTCTACCAACACATTGGACAAAGAGTCTGACTGACAGTTCATAGAAATGTGCAAAGCAAGATTGTGATTTTTACCCTCCTCGGGGAGTTCTTCATCACAGAAGCTTAAATTGTTACAAGCTGTTATGTTGGCTATTATCCCATCAAAATGGTCAACAGTCACATCATGATCTACAAAAGCTTGATCCAAAACTCTCATCAGGGCTTCCCTGTGTGCTTCAGAGTTTAAAAGCAATGAAAGTATTGAGATTTTTGAAGGAGTCTGCATAAGCTGATCCACAATCTTGTATTCACTTCTTTTGATAAGCTTCAAAATTTCATCAAAGTCAGGATTGACATTGGTTCCACTGGATTGACCAACATCAGTGCTTGTATTACTGATAGGAATTTCCACGGGATTCCCCACTGGTGTATTAACAGGATTTTGCCTGGTTGCGGGAGCAATAGGCTGTTTGGAGGTAGTGGAATGTACACACGTCCACTTCTTGTTACTCAACTCACATCAGCGATGTTCACGACAGATGAAAGAGTAGGTAAAGGAACTTCTTGTCCATTCTTTATCATTGTAGCATTGTAGTTGTATGGAACTGCCTTGTCAGAGTCATAGGGAACAGGTCTAGGTAGACAAATGATCAAAGGAGCAATAGGAACCTTTGGCTTGTTGTGGGTAACTTCTATGCGCTCGGGCATGTAGAAATGAGGAACGATGACGTTAACTTTAGGCATTTCCGAGTTGATATCTGAGACTAAAAGCTCATGCGGATAACATCCTATCATGTTAACTTCATCTTCATTCCTATTTCTGTAGATCTGAATAGTACCATTATCCAACAGAACTTGGAGATCTCTTCTCACAATCGAACATCCGTGAGGATCTACACAACATATGCTACAGGAACCGTAGTGATGCTGGCGAAAATTCTGCCCTCGACAGAGAGTGGCGTGCATTTGTACCAAATCTGCTCTTGAGTAATTGATATTATAGACTCGGTACGGACCAGGACATCCGTACACCATGTTTACAACATGCCCTCCATGATTGGGCAGCGGATTTGCTTGCACATTAGGATTCAAATTTCTGAAAGAGAGGAGATTAGATCTAACCAACCTCTGAACTTCATATTTCAAAGCTATGCAATGCTCAAGATCATGGCCAGGTGCTCCTTGATGATAAGGGCATGAGACCTCAGCTTTGTACCACCATGGGAGTTTCTCAGGTACTGGTGGTGGCGCTTTAGTTTGAACAAGACCTCTTTCAATCAAAGCAGGGTACAACTCTGTATAGGTCATTGGAATCGGATCAAACTGTGGATCTCTTTGCACGCGATTCTGATTATTGTTAAACTGCTGAGCCTGTGGTCGAGGCTGTTGTTGTTGAAACTGCGGAGTAAATCCCGGATTTGGTGCTGTATTAACGACTGGTGTGACAGCAGCAATCTGTCGTTGACGATTAACATTTCCTCTTGGCCTCCCTTGGGATACCATGTCGACACTTTTTTCTTTCTTCTTTGGGAAACCACTTCCGAACTTTTTGGTTCCGCTTGAAGATCCACCTTCTTTAGTCAGACGTCCGGTTCGGACTCCTTCTTCTAGACGCATCCCCATGTTTACCATCTCGGTGAAATCACTTGGAGCACTAGCAATCATGCGTTCATAATAAAACGGACTGAGAGTATTCAAGAAGATCTTTGTCATCTCTTTCTCTTTTAACGGTGGATTAATCTGAGCAGCAGTTTCTCTCCATCGTTGGGCATATTCTTTGAAAGCTTCATGGTCTTTCTGAGCCATGGATCGAAGCTGATCTCTGTCTGGAGCCATATCCGAGTTATACTTGTATTGTCGGACAAAGGCCTCACCTAGGTCATTGAAAGTCCGAATATTGGTGCTATCCAAACCTGTGTACCACTTCAGTGCGGCACCAGTCAAACTGTCTTGAAAGTAATGGATAAGCAACTGATGATTATCTGCATAAGTAGACATCTTTCTAGCATACATCACAAGATGGCTTTGTGGACAAGAACTACCTTTGTACTTCTCAAAGTCTGGGACCTTGAATTTAGCAGGTATTTGTACACTGGGAACCAAACATAGCTCCTGAGCATTCTTTCCAAACAAATCTTTTCCCCGAATAGCTTTGACTTCCAGTTGAATCTTGTTGAATTGTTCTTGGAGATCTCCCACAAGGCTTCGCTGATTTGTGCTATCACCCTGATCATGATAAATCTCGTTGTCTCCGTAAGGAACAGTGTGAACCATAGGAGTAGCAACCGTCATAGTGGGTTGAGAAAGTGCAATAGTAATTTGAGAAAAAGTTACCCCCTGATTTGGAGTGAACAGTGAACTTTGTGCAGCGGGCGCTTCAGTTGTGGTTGTTTGAACCCCAGAGAAATTATGGCGGAAACCTGCACCAAAGCTGAAAGGCGTGCCCCAACCTTCTGGCATGGAGAAAGATGGAATGCTGAATGCAACTGTAGAAATTGGAGTAGTGACTTCAGATGTTACCGTTGCTTGACGGTTAGGCGGCGGCGGCTGATTCTGTGCGGCCAGTAAGGAGTCAACCAGAGTAGTGAGACTTTCCAACTTTTCCTGAAGGGTGGTCACTGTACCACGAAGCTCAATATTCTCTTGTTCAGAGTGTTCCATTACTCTTCTTCAGCTTGAACGAGTATTGTATCTGTGATCTGATTGCGAGTGCGGTCGAGAAACTTTGAGACGCGACAGCTTGACGATCTATTGGAGAAAGATCCAAAAGATGAGACTCTATACAACAGAATCGATATGCAGAATGATGTATGCAAAAAGAAGTTTATGATTTTTCCAAACATTTTTTAAAGATTATTTCCTTGCAAACATTTGTACACAAACTATTCTTTTATTGAATAAATGGGAAATGTTACAACATTGGAGCGTAGCTCCTTACAGAAGCAAATGATAAATAAAAAGCTAAACAATCCTAAGCATCTTCATCAGACGAAGAACCAAATGCATTGTGCAGCTTGAGCTTCCTGATTTCTTTCCCGTAGTAAGCTTTCAATTCGGCCTTTTCGGTCCTCAGTTTGTCAACAACATTCTTCCAATCATCAGGAGTCAGAGCGTTACTTGTTGAGCCTTCAAGATTCTTCTTGCTTTCTTTGATGTACCTCTTGATTGCAGCGTCTTTCTGACGGATCTTCTCATCTTTACTCATGAGCCAACCATTTTGATAATAGAGAGTTTCTTCGTGATCTTTCACTCGTTTCTTTAACCTTCTGTTTTCCACATCGGTCTTACGAAACTTTTCTTCCAAGCATCTTTCTCTATCCTCATCTTGGCTAAAGTGTCTTGGTATTCCTCCATAGTGGGAATGTTGGGTCGTTGAGACACTGCAGGAAACATGGGTTTTTCATAATCATAAGGCATTTGAAACTCCTTTGCTCTTTTCTTTACCCAACAGGTGTAGGTGTCCAAGGCAATGCAATTTTCTCGCCTCACCTTTTTCTTTCCATCGGACGTCGTACCAAGCTCTCACCATTCTTGTTTTCAACCTTTGAGGATCATCCCCTTCTTTGTAAAAGTAGCATTCCACTGCGAGACCAAAGGGTTTAGCTGAATTTGCATACCCGAGTTGTCGTCGGGCTAAGATCGGATTGTAGTTAATTCCTCCTTGTGTACCAATGAGGGGTACGTTGGCGAACTCTCCACAACTTTCAATGGTTTCTGTACCACAGTGAGCCAAGGTATACCAACGGATATCATTATTAGTAAGAGACATAAGTCTTCGAGGCCAACGCAAGCCTTCTCGGTTTTCCGTGAAAATAGGAGACTCAGGTAAGTGTGAAACAATCCATTTGAACAACAGAGGTGCACAACAAACAATGATTCCACCGCCTTGGCGATTCCTATGATGAACAGAGAAATACATGTCACCAAGCAAAGTCGGAACAGGATTTCCATTCAGAAAGATCTTTATGGCATTGATATCAACAAAGTCATTGACGTTGGGAAACAGAACCAACCCATAGATGAGCAAGGCTAGTATAGCTTCAAAAGCTATCATGCTACCAGTTTCGATGAAATCAAAGGCTTTCTTTACCAGGAAGTGTGAAGTTAAACCCGGGAGGTTTCCTTTGGTAGTCCAATTACTCTCTACTTCAGATTTCTTCAAGTGGATACTTGCTGCAATGACGTGTGACTTAGGAATGGCTTCCAAACCATTGAAGGGTATTTTGTCAGACACAGGAATACCAAAAAGATTGGCATATTCTTCCAAGGTCGGTACCAACTGGTAGTCTGGAAAGGTAAAACAACGGTAGACGGGATCATAGAACTGAACCAGAGTCTTGAGAAGTCCTTCATCAACATGAGTATTCAGGATAGGCAAAAGCTTTCCATAACTTTTCCTAAAATTCGAAGGATCTTGTACAAAAGATGACAACTCTATCAGTTTTCCCACATCAGGCGCTTTGAAACCATATTTCTTGGTATGCCTCTTTACCTCTTCCATAACTTAATCCTAATGTTTGCAAAGAAAATTTCTCTAAATCTTTGGAAAAATCATGTTGTTTTTTTTTTTTATGGAAAAAAGATGGTTTTTTTTAATGAATGTATGAATGCGTGGATGCATGAATGCCACATATTCAAACATGGTAAAACAAACATGGTAATACGAACATGGTAACGCAAACATGGTACACAAACATGGTAACACAAACATGGTACACATAGGTTTAAAGGTCCAGCGTCACGAGCATGAGGTCAGAGAACCAAAAATGGGATAGTTCTAGTTAATCACCTGCACAACATGTTCTACTGATACGTCAGAGTCTACATTTGTCTTTCGGATATTACCAGCCTTCCACAATTAAACTCATGAGCCAGCAATATTCTCAAGAAAAACTCGTCTGAGTGTGGTTCTCCGCATGACAACTATCCAAGTCTTCACCTGGATCGTTTCTGCACCACGTCCTAATAAGGCCAGGATGGGTTGGGGTTCTACAGCCAACTCAGCTTCTACAGTTCAATGCAGCAATAATGTTTTCGCTACGAAACATGCTAAACATATATTACCAACAAGGAACCTCCACTGAGCGGAAGGATTCTCACGTACGCCTGTACATGACTATACCCTCCACCTAATTCTTATGTGTACTTAATCCGGGTTAGGATTTGTCCATAATGTATCACTTGTAACAGAACCACACAAGTAACAGAACCAGAACCACACATGTAACAAAAAATGAAATGAAAAATATAGAAAATAGAATTAACCCTTCCTTTGGAAACAATAAAAAGATGGTCCCCAGTGAAGTCGCCATTTTTCTGTCGCGGGCGAAAAATCGTTTCTCTTTTTTTTCGGGATGAGACACCTGATGCCTTCTTTGGGCTCGAGTGCTCAAAAAAATGATTTTTCTTTTGTTCCGACCAAACTTTTTATTGTTTCCAAAGGATGAAAAGGAAAAAAGCTGCAATAACCTAAAAGTGGGGGGAGAGATCTTTGGGTAAGAGGGTTGGTTATACGAAGGGAAGGTAATAGCACCCAACGTATCTATAGTACTCTATAGGTTTCTTTTCTATGTTTTTCATTCCATGTTATTGAGAGGTTCTTGTGAAATAGGTGGGACCTAATGTGTTTGTTTGATTATGCTCGCAAAGATCATCGCGATCCTCTGCATACATATCCCTTAGAGGGAATCAGAGCATCTGTAGCTCGGGGTCTACGGGTGCTAAGGTTTGAATGGTTTTTTTTGTTTTGTTTTGCTCGCCAAGGATACGACCTTGTGCCTACGTATTCTCAAAGGGATGTTGAGAAAGTCAGAGCAATCGTAGTTCCCACTTATGCTAGCGGAAGCAAAGGATAAGAGACAAATGTCATCTAAATGTTCGATGTATCTAATCTATATCATCACATACATCTGTTTGTTTTTGTTTGAAAATCTTTTCATTATAAGCCCTGGGCTGTGCTACTTATGGCGCTTAGAATGATAAAGATGCTTTTTAGCCAGCCTTGTGGCAAAAACTTTCATTGAAGTCAGCCTTGTGACAAAAAGTTTTGATTAATCAGCCAGCCTTGTGGCAAAAGTTTCAATGAAGTCAGCCTTGTGACAAAAACTTTGATTAATCAGCCAGTATGGTGGCAAAAAGGTTTGATTGATTAGCCAGCCTTGTGGCAAAAAAGAGTTATTTGATTGATTGTTTGTGATAATATAGAAGAGATACTCCTATCATAGAGATGATAAATGTCTAATCTCCTAGGGTATTTGATTTGGATATTGGGGATGCTTATAAGAAGCCCGTGGGTCCTTGTACAAAGCCCAAGAGGAGGCTATTCGAGGGTCCTTGCATTGTAAGCCCAAGAGGAGGCTATGGGAGGGACAATCGAGGGTCCTTGCATTGTAAACCCAAGAGGAGGCTATGGGAGGGTCACTCGTTTGTACAAAGCCCAAGGGGAGGCATGGTATAGTTGGTTTGAGCTCTTAGAGCGATTTCACCGGGAAACCATACTCTATGTCCTAACCTAAACTAGGGAGAATCTTTGCACGAAACCCAATAGGAGGCTATGGGGAACCTAGTGTTGTACTAAGTTGAACAGGCACACATATCACACATATGAACAAACATGAACAAGTATGAACAAACATGCACAGTGTCGCGGGCGAAAAATCGTTGTCCTTTTTCGGGATGAGACACCTGATGCCTTCTTTGGGCTCGAGTGCTCAAAAAATGATTTTTCTTTTGTACCGACCAAACTTTTTATTATTTCCAAAGGAGGAAAAGGAAAAAAGCTGCAATAACCTAAAAGTGGGGGAGAGATCTTTGGGTAAGAGGGTTGGTTATACGAAGGGAAGGTATTAGCACCCAACGTATCTATAGTACTCTATAGGTTTCTTTGCTTTGTTTTTCATTCCATGTTATTGAGAGGTTCTTGTGAAATAGGTGGGACCTAAGGTGTTTGTTTGATAATGCTCGCAAAGATCATCGCGATCCTCTGCATACATATCCCTTAGAGGGAATCAGAGCATCTGTAGCTCGGGGTCTACGGGTGCTAAGGTTTGAGCGGTTTGAGGGAGAAGTTTTGCTCGCCAAGGATACGACCTTGTGCCTACGTATTCTCAAAGGGATGTTGAGAAAATCAGAGCAATCGTAGTTCCCACTTATGCTAGTGGAAGCAAAGGAAAAGAGACAAATGTCATCTAAATGTTCGATGTATCTAATCTATATCATCACATACATCTGTTTGATTTTTTTTGTTTGTTTAACCAGCCTTGTGGCAAAAACTTTCAATGAAGTTAGCCTTGTGACAAAAAGTTTTGATTAATCAGCCAGCCTCGTGGCAAAAGTTTCAATGAAGTCAGCCTTGTGACAAAAACTTTGAGTAATCAGCCAGTACGGTGGTAAAACGGTTTGATTGACTAGCCAGCCTTGTGGCAAAAAGAAGTTTGATTGATTAGCCAGACTTGTGGAAAAAAAGTTTGATTGTTTGTGATGATATAGAAGAGATACTCCTATCATAGAGATGAAAAATGTTTAATCTCCTAGGGTATTTGTTTTGGATATTTGGGATGCTTATAAGAAGCCCGTGGGTCCTTGTACGAAGCCCAAGAGGAGGCTATCCGAGGGTCCTTGCATTGTAAGCCCAAGAGGAGGCTATGGGAGGGACAATCCAGGGTCCTTGCATTGTAAGCCCAAGAGGAGGCTATGGGAGGGTCACTCGTTTGTACAAAGCCCAAGGGGAGGCATGGTATAGTTGGTTTAAGCTCTTAGAGCGATTTCACCGGGAAACCATACTCTATGTCCTAACCTAAACTAGAGAGATTCTTTGCACGAAGCCCAATAGGAGGCTATGGGGAACCTAGTGTTGTACTAAGTTGAACAAATATATATAACACAATCACAAACATGAACAAGTACGAACAAATATGAACGAGTACATGAACAAATATGAACAGTTATACATATATATGACAAAGTGTGTGTATATAATGGAGTTTATGAAGGAAATATACCTGTAAGCATGCTCCATTTGTATACACGGGGGCTCGGGACTCATACTCGGGGAGAGGCCCTTTGAGTTTATTCAAAGCTATGTAAACAGGTATTTACAAAGGGCTTGGGACTTATACCTACATGGAGGCCCATGGTATATTTTTGGGAAGATTTAAAGAAAAACCTTCATTTTTGGTTTGTTACTCAAAGTTTAGAAAAACAGATTGAGATATGTACAAAAATGTGTGTGTACAATGAAATACCTAATTTCATGTACAGGAATGGGTATGTACAAAAGGGGCTTGGGACTTATACCTACATGGAGGCCCGTGGTATATTTACAAAACATGGTTGATTGTTTTATTTACAGACTCGTCGTTTGAAAAACTGTTTGAAAGTTTTTGTTTTGGAAAGAGTTTTCTGTATAAAGAAAAACTGTAAAAAAGGAAAAAAGGAGTGGGTCTTATACTCTCTAATATTCGAGAGGCCCCACATCGTTTTGAAAATCAATTGATCAATTAAAAAGATTTAATCAATAGTTTCAAAAAGAAATGGTTTATCGTCTTTGAAAAAAAATCGCGATCGCTTGTTTTAAATCGGTTTGAATTTTGAAAGGAGTCAAATTAATCAAGATAAACAAAAAGATTATCTTCAATTAACACTTAGATGATCAGGGTTTGCTCAAAAAATATTTACAAGTGATTAAGTTTGAAAATCAAATGAAAAATAATATTTAAAAGTATTAAAAATACTTAAAAATAAGTCATTTTAAACCTATTTAAAAATGTATCAAATAAATATTTTTTTGATGATTTTTTTTTATATTCTTAAAATATATGTGTTAAACAAGAAGTGTGTAAAAAATGAATGAAAAATGAATTAATTTGATGTGTTAAATAATTAAATGAAGTTTTAAAAGAAAAATGAAAGAAAAATAGTTGTAAAAAAAATGTTTTGGTCCCTAAGGGTGTTGAACCCGTGACCTTATGCTCACCACTCAAAAACTTAGCCAACTGGACCACGCGCGTGGTCTGTTTAACACTTGCAATGAATTTGTTATATTTTTGAATCAATTTCTAATTTCAGTTTCAAAATCTGGCGCCAAGAACACATGAACAATTTGAATTTGAAAATTCTGAAAACTGGATTGTTTTGATCAAGTGAATAGCCTATCTTGCTCTATTTTCCACAAGGAACATGATGGTACCATTTAATTTCATTTATTTTCACTCTAAGATCATTAATTTTCTGATGAACATGAAGAACCCTAATTCTATGATTCAATCTGAAATCGTGTATGTGCAAGATAAATAGCAATTGATTGAGGGTTAATGATCCTCATGTGTGCAGAAATGAGATGGTATGTTCATATTTCATTCATGATGCATGATTCATAGAGTTTGAAGTTCAAGTAGCTTACCTTCAAAAACGGCAAAAGTGAGAATCGAATTCTGCAAATGAGGAGTTCCAGTTGTTGCTTCTTGATCTGAACACCTTCAGTGGACCTTATGGAACATGTTTGGATGCCTGGAACAATTTGAAAACCTCTTGATCAATCCATGGTACTCGATCTGCAGTATGGTTCAAGTGAGGATCAAGCTTAGTGATTTTGGTGTTTCAGATCATGTATGATGGTTGGAACAGTTCATATGAAGTATATGGATGATGTTTAGAAGGTTAGTTTGGACAGAATTTGCTTGGTATGGATTTTGGCATGATAAGGCTAGTGTTATGCATATTTGGAGGTGAGATGATGATTCTGAGTTTTGGGATGATTTGAGGTGTGTGAATGGTTCAAACACATCATATATGATGTTTATGAGATGTTAGAATCATTACTTTGGCCAGAACTTCAAGGGTTTGGAGGTTGAGTTTTCTACCTCTCTTTGAAACTTAAAACTTGCAATTCAAGAAAGAAAGAGAAAACCTATCTTTTGTGAGGTTTTGGTGTGATTTTGAATGAGGTAAGGGCCTCTATTTATAGGCCAAAGTGTCTGAACTCAGAGCTTTGCAACTTGCTTCAAGAATTGGTGATTTGGCTTAAGAGATAAAAAGGAATCTTTTACATTTAATGCAAAATGGTTAAAGTGACCAAACCATGGTTAAAACTCAAGCTTCTTATCCTCTTCCATTCTGATCTCAAATCAGAAAAATATCTTCAATTATTGCCTCTATGCATCATTATTTGGATCATTTGGCAAATTGGTTCATAACTTAGTGAAAATGGCATGAAATTTCAAGTGAAAAGTTCACTAATGTCAAAATTCAAAACCATGGCTACACTCCATATTTTTTCATGCTCTTGGACATTTTGGAAAGCTCATGTTGCATACTTCAAAACCCTAGTTGAAAGTTTCTTCAAGACCTTTAAGGAAATGGGTGAAAAAGATCCATGAACTTTGAAGAAAATGAGATTTTGAGTGAAGTTTTCAAAAAGTTCCAACTTTGAAGCTCCATATCTCTTAAATGGTTGATCTTATGGAAAAAAATTATATGTTTCAAAGTTGTTTATTGGATCAAAATCCACAACTTTCATGTTGGAAGTTTTTTTCAGTTTGTAGGTGAAATTTTGAGTTATTTCCTTCCAAAGTTTGGAGAAAACCATTGAAAAACACTTAGAAAATTTTCTAAGTATGAAAGTCAAACTTTGACTTTTTGATTCTTGATTGATTTTCTTGATTTTTCTTGATCAAATGACTTCATATATCATATATTGATGATTCAAAACTTCAAAAGTCATGGTTGACCAAAATTCCCAAAAGTCAAAGGTGTTCTTGTACAGTTGACTTTTACAGACGAATCGCGTTTCTGGAGATTTCAAATGAGACAGGCTACCCTCATCAAATGAATGGTATGAATGGATCACATTGAAGCATTAGAGGATATTGAGCCATGGTTTGAGTTGTGGCACCATGTCCTGATTAAAAAGTCAGTGGTTCAGTGAATTAGGTCAAAAACCCTAATTGTCGACCTGATGAAATTGATGACTGTAAATCTTGAATTGAGATGCAATCTCCATTGTATATTGTCATAGGGATTATTTGAAGATGATTGAAACCTTTGATTGACTTCCTGGGGATTTTTAGGGTTTCCCAAATGTGATCCCTGATTTCAGTCCCTGATGGTTCAAAACCCTAATCTGATGATTTGAAATTTCACTGTTGATCAATCCTTGTGTAGGATATGTCTTGAGCCAATGGATTAGGTCAAAATGATGTACTTGGGGTCTTGAGGTCATGTCCCAAGTCATTGGGTCACATCCTGAGCAAAAGTCAGGAGTATGCTATCTTCAGTCAAAACCCTAATCTGGTTGGTTCAGAGCCTTTGAGCTTGTTGAAATGAATCTCTGAGGACCAAATGTTGATTGTTGATGAAGATGATTCATTTGAGATGAAGGGAGAACAAAACCCCAGTTGATTGTTGCTTGTACTGATGAGTGATTTCTTGTTTAAATCCTGCTGAGTCACAAGTAACAAACACAAGCTATGCAATTTGTTAGAGATGCAAATGATGCATATGCAAATGATATGAGGTGGTATCTTAGGTCAAAAATTGGGGTATGACAGATGCCCCTATTTAAGTTTCTTCAACCTGAGACATGAAGATTGAAAATCTTCGTTTTGATAGGGTGGAAGAGACTTAAATATCAGAAGACGCGAATTTTGGACCTAAGATACCAAAATTGCGAATGATGCAAGGATATCTTTACCGAGGGAATATCAAAACTGACTCCGCTGGGGAAAAGAGGTTGGGAAGGATGTCTCAATCCGTTTTAGGAAGAGAATCCGTTTTTTCTTTTTTTCGGGAAAGCAAGTGTATGCTTCACCGGGGAATGATAGCTTTGTAAGAAAAGCTTACCTATCGACATTATCGACTATCAACATGGGGATAGACTTGTTTATAATGCGAAGGTGAAAGGTATGAAACCGTATTACCGACTATCAGCATGGTGATAGACTTGACATGGTAAAAGAGTTTCAAAGGTTCGGTTAATATTACCGACTATCAGCATGGTGATAGACATGTTTAATAATATAACCAGAACAAAAAGTTACCGACTACCAGCCTCGTGATAGTAGTTTTGAAGACATGATCAATTATCAGCCGAGTGATAAAATGATCCTGGAGACTTTGCTAGGGAAATTACTGGTTATTCAGCCTTGTGAACAGTAATAAGGCCCTGATTGTCAAATGGTCTTCATGATTGATTTCCTTGAGGGGAAAAGTCTTTTGGAAGAGACATAAGCTGCTCTGATGACGAGGCTATTGCTTATTATCTATTTTTTCACGACTCTGTTTGAGGAATCGAAATTTGAATCTTTGGTAAAGACAGGGTTCTATCCATGAATGAATTGGAAAGAAACAGTCAAACAAGACTTTGTACCCAATGAGGAATGAACTCGAATGGGTTTTTCTCCTTCGTTTTGCGAGGAGAAAACTAAAGAATCCTTCTTCCACGAGGAATGATCTCAGTGGGGAACTGGAGAAAGAATATGTTCTTTTTGCTTATGGGTGACAACCTACTAGAGAGATGACACGCCCATACTTGTTTCTTTTTTTCTTTTCTTTCTTCTTTTTTCTTTCTCTTCTTTTTTCTTTTTTTTTTTGGGATAGATATATCCTAAACAAGTGATTTTAAAACAGATATTGAAAAAAAAATGCAAGAATGCATAAATGATGCAAATATGTATGAATGATGAATGTCATGAATGTCGCATGCATGCTAACAATACTGACAGACAAAGAAGTGTATACTGGAGAAGGACCGACGTCGCAATACAACCAGATACTTGGCAAATGTTCTTCAGCACGGTGTAGATAACACGGGTGATGAATGGTGTTGCGTGCTTTAATCTTCTCTGGGGATGATAAGCATCTTTTCTTATTGAGATGGAAGAACCTCTTCACTGGAGATGGAAAATCTTTGTCACTTGGGATAAAAGACCTTCTTCACTGGGGATAGAAGCGCTTCTTTACTGGGGATAGAAGAGCTTCTTCCTATCATAATCTTTGATTCATCCTATGGAGATAGCTGTTAATGTTCCTTCCGTTGTTCACAACTCAAAGGAAAATTTCGCTTTTATTTTGAAAAAGAAAAGTGAAGTAAATTCATTTAAAACTTTTTTTTTTCTTCTTTTTTTTTTCAAAAGTGAATAACACAATTTAAAGCGTCATTTTGCAAGCTGAAAGAAATTAAAGATTGCAAACAAATGGGCACAAGGCTCAAATTTATTTAATAGGATGGTAATCAGCTAAAGGCGTGATTCCATGGAGTATTTACAAAAGTTGGAAATGGTAATTATGCGGAAAAGGCTACATTGAAAGCAATAACCACTATTCCCCCTAACAACTTTGAGTTCCAACTGTGCTTGTCGCTTCAGATTGGCGATGATTTGATTGAAGATCCTTTGATGAAAAAGACTCCTCAGGTGACGAAGTACGGACTGATGCAGTTACTTTGTCATTAATCCCTAATTTTTGCCTAGATTGCCCTTTCAGGTTTTCAATCTACCAAGATGCTTTTTTTCTGTTTATTGTCTCTAATTTTTGCCTGGACCGCCCTTTCGGGTTTTCAGTCCACCGAGACGCTCATTTTTGCCTAAGTCGCCCTTTACGGGTTTTCGACTTACCGAGCTGTTCTTTTGTAATTTTTTAGACAAAGTATTTCTTGACTGCATCAGCATTCACAGGATATGGGAATTCATCACCATCCATGGTCGCAAGAGTCATGGCGCCGCCAGAAAATGTTCTTTTGACAACATACGGGCCTTCGTAATTAGGAGACCATTTGCCCCTGGAATCTGGTTGAAAAGACAAGATCTTTTTAAGCACGAGGTCGCCTTCTTGAAATTCACGAGGTCGAACCTTTTTGTTGAAGGCTTGTTTCATCCTTGCTTGGTATAACTGTCCATGGCATAGAGCAGTCATACGTTTTTCTTCGATTAAGTTCAACTGATCGTATCTGCTTTGACACCATTCAGCCTCTGATAACTTAGTCTCCATGAGGACTCTCATTGATGGGATTTCAACTTCTACGGGGAGCACAGCTTCCATGCCGTATACTAGAGAAAAGGGAGTTGCCCCTGTTGAAGTACGCACTGAAGTACGGTATCCATGTAAAGCAAATGGCAGCATTTCGTGCCAGTCTTTGTAAGTGACGACCATTTTCTGGACGATCTTCTTAATGTTCTTGTTGGCAGCTTCAACTGCACCGTTCATTTTTGGTTTGTAAGGAGAAGAGTTATGATGCTCAATCTTGAATTCCTCACACAATTCTTTCATCATTTTGTTATTCAAGTTTGAACCATTGTTAGTAATGATCTTGCTGGGAATACCATATCGACAAATGATGTTATTCTTGATAAACCTCACAACCACTTGTCTTGTAACATTGGCGTAAGATGCTGCTTTGACCCATTTGGTGAATTAATCAATAGCTACCAAGATGAAACGATGACCGTTTGAAGCTTTCGGTTCGATCATTCCGATCATGTCGATACCCCACATGGAGAAAGGCCACGGAGATGAGAGAACGTTGAGTAGAGTCGGTGGCACATGGATCTTATCTGCGTAGATCTGGCACTTGTGACATCTCTTCACGTGTTTACAACAATCAGATTCCATTGTCAACCAATAGTATCCTGCTCTTAAGATCTTTTTGGACATTGCATGCCCATTTGAATGAGTTCCAAAGGACCCTTCATGCACTTCATGCATTAACATGTCTGCTTCGTGTCTATCCACGCATCTGAGCAAAACCATGTCGAAGTTTCTTTTGTATAGCACATCTCCGTTCAGGAAGAAACTGCCAGAAAGTCTCCTTAGAGTTTTCTTATCTTTGTTTGACGCCCCAAGCGGGTACTCTTGAGTTTGAAGGAAGCGTTTGATGTCGTGGAACCACGGTTTATCATTGATGACTGCTTCGGTTGCAAACACATAGGCGGGCCTTTCAAGGCGCGTAATTCTGACTGTAGGCATATCGTTCCAATGATTGACTTTGAACATGGAAGATAGAGTAGCCAAGGCGTCTGCCATTCGATTCTGATCTCGAGGTATATGATGCAATTCAACCTTGTTGAAGAAAGTCAACAGACGTCTTGCATAATCTCTGTAAGGAATCAAACCAGGGTGGTAAGTTTCCCACTTGTCTTTGATTTGGTTGATCACGAGGGCTGAATCTCCATATATGTCAAGGATCTTGATCCTTAAGTCAATGGCTTCTTCGAGACCCATGATACAAGCTTCATATTCTGCGATGTTGTTGGTGCAATCAAATAGTAGTCTGGCGGAGAATGGGATATGAGTTCCCTTGGGAGTGATGATGATTGCCCCAATTCCATTGCCAAAAGCGTTTACTGCTCCATCAAAAATTAGGCCCCATCTTGATCCAGGATCAGGACCTTCTTCAGGTAACAGTTCGTCACAATCTTTCATCTTCAAGTACATGATATCTTCATCAGGAAAGTCAAACTTGAGAGATTGATATTCATTAATTGGTTGATGCGCCAAGTGATCGGCGAGAATGCTTCCTTTGACCGCTTTTTGAGCATGGTATTCGATGTCATACTCGGATAACAGCATTTGCCATCGGGCAATCCTTCCTGTTAATGCAGGCTTTTCAAAGACATACTTGATCGGATCCATTTTGGAGATTAACCAAGTAGTATTGTTGATCATGTATTGGCGGAGACATTTTGAAGCCCAAGCCAAAGCACAGCATGTTTTTTCGAGCATGGAGTAACGAGACTCACAATCTGTGAATTTCTTACTCAAGTAATAGATGGCATGCTCCTTCTTACCGGTTTCATCTTGCTGTCCAAGCATACAACCCATGGATTCTTCCAACACAGTAAGGTACATGATTAGTGGTCTTCCTTCAACTGGAGGAATCAATATTGGTGGTTCTAACAGGTATTCCTTGATACTGTCAAACGCTTTCTGGCAATCTTCAGTCCATACAACCCCTTGATCTTTGCGGAGAAGCTTGAAAATTGGCCCACAAGTAGCAGTCATTTGAGAGATGAATCTGGAGATATAGTTCAATCGTCCGAGAAATCCCCTTACTTGCTTTTCAGTTTTTGGTGCAGGCATCTCTTGAATAGCTCTGACTTTGTCGGGATCTACTTCAATACCTCTTTGGCTGACAATGAAACCCAAGAGTTTTCCAGATCTAACCCCAAAAGTACATTTGTTAGGATTCAAGCGAAGCTGATATTTCCTTAGTCGTTGAAACAACTTCAAAAGGTATTCAATATGTTCTTCTTCTGTGCTGGACTTGGCTATCATGTCGTCCACATAAACTTCAATTTCTTTATGCATCATGTCATGAAAGAGAGTAGTCATCGCCCTTTGGTAAGTTGCGCCTGCATTCTTCAATCCAAACGGCATCACTTTGTAGCAAAAGGTATCCCATGGGGTGATGAAAGATGTCTTCTCCATGTCTTCAGGAGCCATCTTGATCTGATTATAACCGGAGAACCCGTCCATGAAGGAAAAGACGTTGAACTTAGCGGTGTTATCAACCAGCATGTCGATATGTGGTAATGGAAAGTCATCTTTTGGACTGGCTTTGTTCAAGTCACGGTAGTCAACACACATTCTGACTTTACCATCTTTCTTTGGAACTGGCACTATGTTAGCCAACGATTGAGGATACTCCGAGGTGACAAGAAAACCTGCGTCGAGCTGTTTTTGAACTTCCACTTTGATCTTGTTAGCCATATCAGGGTGAGTCCTTCGCAATTTCTGCTTAACCGGCGGATATTCTGGCTTCCATGGCAAGTAATGCTGAACAATATTGGTATCCAACCCAGGCATGTCTTGGTAGGACCAGGCAAACACGTCAACATATTCTTTGAGAAGGTCTGTCAACTTACTCTTGATATCAGTATCAAGCAGCGATCCAATGGTCACTTCTTTTTTGTCTTCTTCAGAACCCAAGTTGATCTTTTCTAAAGGCTCTTTGTGAGGCAGAATGGCTCTTTCCTCGTGCTTAAGTAATCGAGAGATCTCGTCCGGGATCTCCTCTTCTTCCTCTTCTTCGGCTTCGAACACAGGAAACTCAAAGTTGGGAGAGGGCATAGGGTTATTGCATTCAATGGGTTTATCAATAGTAAATCTGCACATGTGATTTATATTTGTTTCAGAAAATTTATGAATGCAAGAGTGTATGCAGATTTTTTTTGAAAAAGTTTTTTTTTTATTTCTTTTTTTATTTTGGTTTTTTAGGATTACCATTTCCAGAAAAAAGCAAAAATAAAACATATAATGTAGGGAATTCAAAATGACACTTTATTTATGACTCATTTTTGAAACAAAGCCCTAAACACAAACTCATTTGTCTTGGGCAGGACAAAGAGGGAAACTTTTAAAAACAAAGCCCTATACACAAAGTTATTTGGGCGGAACATTAAAAGCAAAGCCCTATAAAATATCTCTCTGCTTTGGGCAAGGCAGGAGGTCAAAATAACAGCGAGGTGATTACTTTGAGCGGCGAACAACATTTGGAACGTCGACAGCCTTCCAGTAGCAACGAACTCCTCTGTGTATTATGTATTCAGGAAAATTCTCTTCAGGATTATCTTCAGTATTGACATTGACCACTGTTCGAGCAGGATTTGAAGGTCCTGGTTTGTCAACCTTGTTCTTTGTAGAAAACGGTCTTCTTCTACTTCTTGAAGAGCATAAGACGAGTCACAATCTTCAGAATTTTCAGGATGTACTTCCCAGTCTTCAGGATGAAGAGACTCATTGTCAGCGACACTTTCCGAGTTAGTTGCGGGACCATCTTCCCCTTCATCTTCAAAAATGGCGTTTATGTGATAATAACCACCTTCAGGATTGTAAACCTTGGTAGATGCATTGAAATCTTCAGTAATTTCAGGCTGCTGAGAAAATTGACAGGGCTGATAAGCCTCTTCTGGTTGACTATTGCATTCAAAGGAATCTCCCCATCCAGTTGGTTGGATATCCTCAATCGCAATCTTTGAACTTTCAGGCGCAGTATATTTCACCATATAATCAAATTTTCCACTTGGTTGTCCCAAGGTGTCCCAGATCTCTGCAGGAACAGGCTCAGTTTCTTTGCCATTGGATTCTTCTGAAGGAGGATATGGTTCTTCCTGAGATATATATCCCGAGTCATTGAGATAACATTTCCATTCTTCTTCATCATCGGAGAGACCTTCTTCGATGCATTCTTCGATAAGGACATTAACCTCTTGAGGAATTGGGTTAAGGAATCCTCCACTAATGAATGTTTCTTTAATCGGTCGAAGGGTTTCATCCTTCTTGGTGCAGTTTGAGAATGTTGTTGAACATCCGAGACCTGCTCTAGTTTCATTCTTGGTCGGGATCACAACTTGCCCCCAGCCAGTGGTAGTTCCATCTTTCACTACTTTTACCGCCTCTTTGTAAGAAGAGATTGATGCTTTCTTCTTGGAAGATTCGTCTTCTACAGAGAGACCTTGGAACTGAGTCCCTTCCACATCATCAGCACCAATGAAAGAGAAATTGGATAAATGGCTCACCATCGAGGTTTGCTCTCCACTTATTGTTACCAATTTTCCATTTGTTACACATTTTAACTTTTGGTGGAGCGTAGAAGTTACTGCCCCTGCTTCATGGATCCATGGTCGTCCTAACAGACAGCTATAAGCAGCTTGAATGTCCATGACTTGGAAGGTGATTTGGAATGTATGTGGACCAATTGTCATGGGAAGGTTGACTTCGCCAATAACAGATTTTCGCGATCCATCAAATGCTTTGACTACTACACCACTGAATTTCATAGGCATTCCTTGGTAAGACAAGCGAACAAGAGTCGTCTTTGGCATCACATTCAAGGAAGATCCGGTGTCTACCAACACATTAGACAAAGAGTCTGACTGACAGTTCATAGAAATGTGCAAAGCAAGATTGTGATTTTTACCCTCCTCGGGGAGTTCTTCATCACAGAAGCTTAAATTGTTACAAGCTGTTATGTTGGCTATTATCCCATCAAAATGGTCAACAGTCACATCATGATCTACAAAAGCTTGATCCAAGACCTTCATCAGGGCTTCCCTGTGGGCTTCTGAATTCAACAACAATGAAAGTATTGAGATTTTTGAAGGAGTCTGCATAAGCTGATCCACAATCTTATATTCACTTCTTTTGATAAGTTTCAAAATTTCATCAAAGTCAGGATTGACATTGGTTCCACTGGATTGACCAACATCAGTGTTTGTATTACTGACAGGAATTTCTACAGGACTCCCCACTGGTGTATTGACAGGATTTTGCCCGGTTGCTTGAGCAACAGGCTGCTTTGGAGGTAGTGGAGTATACACACGTCCACTTCTTGTTACACGACTCACATCGGCGATATTCACGACAGATGAAAGAGTAGGTAAAGGAACTTCTTGTCCATTCTTTATCATTGTAGCATTGTAGTTGTATGGAACTGCCTTGTCAGAGTCATAAGGAACAGGTCCAGGTAGACAAATGATCAAAGGAGCAGTAGGAACCTTCGGCTTGTTGTAAGTAACTTCCATGCGCTCAGGCATGTTGAAATGAGGAACGATGACGTTAACTTTAGGCATTTCCGAGTTGATATCTGAGACTAAAAGCTCATGCGGATAACATCCTATCATGTTAACTTCATTTTCATCCCTATTTCTGTAGATCTGAATAGTACCATTATCCAATAGAACTTGGAGATCTCTTCTCACAATCGAACATCCATGAGGATCTACACAACATATGCTACAGGAACCGTATTGATGCTGGCGAAAACTCGGCCCTCGACAGAGAGTAGCGTGCATTTGTACCAAATCGGCTCTTGAGTAATTGATATTATAGACTCGGTACGGACCAGGACATCCATACACCATGTTTACAACATGCCCTCCATGATTGGGCAGCGGATTTGCTTGCACATTCGGATTAAAATTTCTGAAAGAGAGGAGATTAGATCTAACCAACCTCTGAACTTCATATTTCAAGGCTATGCAATGCTCAAGATCATGGCCAGGTGCTCCTTGATGATAAGGGCATGAGACCTCAGCTTTGTACCACCATGGGAGTTTCTCAGGTACGGGTGGTGGTGCTTTAGTTTGAACAAGACCTCTTTCAATCAAAGCAGGGTACAATTCTGTGTAGGTCATTGGAATCGGATCAAACTGTGGAGCTCTTTGTACACGATTCTGATTATTGTTAAACTGCTGAGCCTGTGGTCGAGGCTGTTGTTGTTGAAACTGTGGAGTAAGTCCCGGATTCGGTGCGGTATTAACGGCTGGTGCAATAGCAGCAACCTGTCGTTGACGATTGATGTTTCCTCTTGGCCTCCCTTGGGATACCATGTCAACACTTTGTTCTTTCTTCTTTGGGAAACCACTTCCGAACTTTTTGGTTCCACTCGAAGATCCACCTTCTTTAGTCAGACGTCCGGTTCGGACTCCTTCTTCTAAACGCATCCCCATGTTTACCATTTCGGTGAAATCACTTGGAGCACTAGCAATCATGCGTTCATAATAAAACGGACCTAGAGTATTCAAGAAGATCTTTGTCATCTCTTTCTCTTTTAATGGTGGATTAATCTGAGCAGCAGTTTCTCTCCATCGTTGGGCATACTCTTTGAAAGCTTCATGGTCTTTCTGAGCCATGGATCGAAGCTGATCTCTGTCCGGAGCCATATCCGAGTTATACTTGTATTGTCGGACAAAGGCCTCACCTAGGTCATTGAATGTTCGAATATTAGTGCTATCCAAGCCCGTGTACCACTTCAGTGCGGCACCAGTTAAACTGTCTTGAAAGTAATGGATAAGCAACTGATGATTATCTGCATAAGTAGACATCTTTCTAGCGTACATCACAAGATGGCTTTGTGGACAAGAACTACCTTTGTACTTCTCAAAGTCAGGGACCTTGAATTTAGCAGGTATTTGTACACTGGGAACCATACATAGTTCCTGGGCATTCTTTCCAAACAAATCTTTTCCCCGAATAGCTTTGACTTCCAGCTGAATCTTGTTAAACTGCTCTTGGAGATCTCCCACAAGATTACGCTGATTTGTGCTATCACCTTGATCATGATAAATCTCATTGCCATCATAAGGAACAGTGTGAACCGTAGGGGTCGGAACTGTCATAGTGGGTTGAGAAAGTGCCATAGTGATTTGGGAAAAAGTTACCCCTGAATGTGGAATAAACGCCGAACCCTGTGAAGCAGGCGCTTCAGTTGTGGTTGTTTGAACCCCAGAGAAATTAAGGCGGAATCCTGTACCAAAGCTGAAAGGCGGGCCCCAACCTTCGGGCATGGAGAAAGATGGAATACCGAACGCAACTGTAGAAACTGGAGTAGTGACTTCAGATGTTACTGTTGCTTGACTGTTAGGTGGCGGCGGCTGATTCTGTGCGGCCATTAGGGAGTCAACCAGAGTAGTGAGACTTTCCAACTTTTCCTGAAGGGTGGTCACTGTACCACGAAGCTCAATATTCTCTTGTTCAGAGTGTTCCATTACTCTTCTTCTGCTTGAACGAGTATTGTATCTGTGATCTGATTGCGAGCGCGGTCGAGAAACTTTGAGACGCGACAGCTTGACGATCTAATGGAGAAAGATCCAAAAGATGAGACTCTATACAACGGACTCGATATGCAGAATGATGTATGCAAAAAGAAATTTATGATTTTTCCAAATATTTTAAAGATTATTTTCTTGCAAACATTTGAACACAAACAAATCTTTTATTCATTCATTTTTATTTTTTTTTTATTATTTTTTTTATTGCAATAATGGGAAATGTTACAACATTGGAGCGTAGCTCCTTACAAAAGCAAATGATAAATAAAAAATCTAAACAAATCCTAAACATCTTCATCAGACGAAGAACCAAATGCATTGTGCAGCTTGAGCTTCATGATTTCTTTCCCATAGTAAGCTTTCAATTCGGCCTTTTCAGCTCTCAGCTTGTCAACAACATTCTTCCAATCATCAAGAGTCGGAGCGTTGCTTGTCGAGCCTTCCAGATTTTTCTTGCTTTCTTTGATGTACCTCTTGATTGCAGCATCTTTCTGACGAATCTTCTCATCTTTGCTCATGAGCCATCCATCTTGATAATAGAGAGTTTCTTCGTGATCTTTCACTCTTTTTTTCAACTTTCTATTTTCCACCTCAGTGCTACGAAACTTTTCTTCCCAAGCATCTTTTTCTGTCCTCATTTTAGCCAAAGTGTCTTGGTATTCCTCCATAGTGGGAATGTTGGGTCGTTGAGACACTGCAGGAAACATGGGTTTTTCATAAGCATAAGGTATTTGGAACTCTTTTGCTCTTTTCTTTACCCAGCAGGTGTAGGCGTCCATGGCAATGCAATTTCTTTCCTCGCCTTTTTCTTTCCATCGGACGTCGTACCAAGCTCTCACCATTCTTGCTTTCAACCTTTGAGGATTATCCCCTTCGCGGGCGAAAAATCGTTGTCCTTTTTCGGGATGAGACACCTGATGCCTTCTTTGGGCTCGAGTGCTCAAAAAATGATTTTTCTTTTGTACCGACCAAACTTTTGACTTTTGATTCTTGATTGATTTTCTTGATTTTTCTTGATCAAATGACTTCATATATCATATATTGATGATTCAAAACTTCAAAAGTCATGGTTGACCAAAATTCCCCAAAAGTCAATGGTGATCTTGTACAGTTGACTTTTTCAGACGAGTCGCGTTTCTGGAGATTTCCAATGAACCAGGCTATCCTCATCAAATGAATGGTATGAATGGATCATATTGAGGCATTAGAGGATATTGAGCCATGATTTGAGTTGTGGCACCATGTCCTGATTAAAAAGGCAGTTGTTCAGTGAATTAGGCCAAAAACCCTAATTGTCGACCTGATGAAATTGATGACTGTGGATCTTGAATTGAGATGTAATTTCCATTGGATGTTGTCATAGGGATTATTTGAAGATGATTGAAACCTTTGATTGACTTCCTGGGGATTTTTAGGGTTTCCCAAATGTGATCCCTGATTTTAGTCCCTGATAGTTCAAAACTCTAATCTGAGGATTTGTTTGATCAATCTCTGGGTGAGGGATGTCTTGATCCAATAAATTAGGTAAAGATAATGCACTTGGGGTCTTGATGTCATGTCCCAAGCCATTATGTCAAATCCTGAGCCAAAAATTCAAGAGTATGCTGTCTTCAGTTAAAACCCTAATTTGGTCGATTCAAAGCTGTTGAGCTTGTTGAAGTAAATCTCTGAGGACCAATTGTTGATTGTTGATGAAGATAGTTCTTTTGAGATGAAGGGAAAACAAAGCCCTAATTGATTGTTACTTGTACTGATGAGTGATTTCTTGATTAAACCCTGCTGAGCACAAGTAGCAAACACAAGCTATGCAATTTGTTAGAGATGCAAATGATGCATATGCTATGATATGAGGTGGTATCTTAGGTCAAAAATTGGGGTATGACAAAGGGCAAAGAAAGAAAAGAACATGGAGAAAGAGGTAGAGAAGAAGTCAATAGCTCTAAAAGCTTCAAGCTCCAAGACCTCAAGACAAGAGCTAAAGGATAGTGATACAAGTGATGACGAAGACTCCGATGATGAGGAAATGGGACTGTTTGTGCGAAGATACAACAAATATCTAAAGAAAAATGGAGCAAAACATTCTGATAAAGGCTTGATCAACTATAGAAAGCAATCAAACAAGTTCAAACAAGATGACGACAACAAAGGAAAAATCAAAGGCCTTTGCTTCAATTGTGGGAAAGCCGGTCACTACAAACCGGATTGTCCATACCTTAAGAAAGAAAAAGAGAAGAACCAAAGCAAAGGTCGTAACAAATCTAAGAGAGCCTACATAGCATGGGAAAGTGATTCATCTAGTGAAAGCTCATTAAGCGATGAAGAAGAATCAGCAAACTTATGCCTTATGACTCATCAACACAAGAAAAAGAAAGCTGTAAGTCATCTTAAACCTGAACTCATAGATAAGGTATCTCATTCTCAACTAAAACTTGCTTTTGAAGAATTACATAGAGATGCAATTAAAGCTTTCAAACTCTTGGCCTCAAATAAGAAAATCTTTTCATATCTTGAATCAAAAGTTGAGAAAACCGAAAAGGATATGGAAGCTTTAAAACAATCTATGCTAGACATTCAAAAGGATAAAGTTGAAATAGATCCTACATCATGGTTTGGTTGTGAGACATGTCACATTTGGCAAAAAGAAGTAAGAGATCTAAAAGCCAAGTTAGACAAGGCTCTACAACCAAAAGTGACTTTTGCGGTTGATCCAAATAAGTTCAAAAGATCGTATACTCCTTTATATAGTAAATACACTTTTGTACCAAAAGTATCAACTAGCAAAACACCATATTCTCATCATATTACCTGTCATTATTGTTGCAAAAAGGGACATACCATTGAAAAATGCAAATTTAGGAGAATTTTAGTTCCTAAAGGAGTATTTCAATGGTTGCCTAAGTGCAACAACTTCTGTACTCACCACCTAGGACCCAATGAAGATTGGGGACCTTCTATTCTAAATTAATCTTGCAGGAAAAGTGTCTTGATATCGCCGAAAGGTGGTGGTTCCTTGATAGCTGATGCTCAAGACACATAAAGGGAGACATATCACTTCTCGGTATGTCATCTATGAAGAACTATTCTTGGCAAAGGAAATGTAGGTGACCATGGCCACTACTAATGTATAAGATACATCACAAATACAAGTTAACCCGAAAAACACAAAGGACACATTACTTGATGTGCAATTGGCAAGTTGCATTGCAAAGAAATTTTAAACCTATTCTAAGCAGAATAATGTTTGGGACCATGTCCCGCATCCGAGAGAACATCAAGTAATCGATACTAGATGAGTTTTTCGCAAAAATCAAGCAATCAAGTTATGAAACATTCTATCAAGACAATTCATCATCAAATCTAGGAGTATGGCACACTAACAAGAGGACTCCACACAATGATGACAAAACACCTACATATTGAGAAAGCGGTAACATGTTTATTGTTCACTTCCAAAAATTTTATTGATACTATAATATGCTATCAATTAACATGCTTATAGTGACTTCATATATGTTTATCTATATATCTCAATTACATATATATGTCTATCATTTCCATTCATAACATATCATGTTTTGGGCATACAAGCAAGTAACTAAGCATAAAAGCATCATATAGTAACATCCCTAAGGCATTTCAAACATTTGAAGCAACTTAGGTCGACCTAACATGCATCTGAGTCGACCTACACAAGCCTTTTTCAACATTTTAGCCAAAATGCCCAGTTACGTCGACCTACCCTCTTTTTAGGTCGACCTAATCTGCAATTTTTTTAAGGCTTCTCTGTTAGGTCGACCAGGCCTTCATTTAGGTCGACCTACTGGTTCAAATATTTCCAATTTTGGGTCTGTTGGTCGACCCGACCCATCCCCATTCATTCATAATCATTCCTCTTTTCTTTCCCACTCATTTTCACATCATTGTGTACGGCCACCCCTAATTCCTCAAAGTTCAAAGAGTGTCAAAAATCATCCCTCTCACACAAATCATCAACAACCATGCCTCCAAAATCAAGAAAGGGAAAGGAAATTGCTTCTGGTTCATCATCTCAACCGGTAAGTGCTCTTGTTCATCCTGATTGTAGGGAAAATTTTGAGAAATGGCAGATGAAAAGAAAAATTGTTAAGCAATATACCTATGATCCAAATCTTGTCGAAAACATGCATATCCCCGATGTCGCTGCTTTGATTGAACATCAAAATATTCATCCCTTAGTGCAATGTGATACTCCGTACTGTGAAAATACCGTCAGGGCTTTCTATGCAGGATTTACAAAAGGGGATGGTTGTAATTTCCGTTTCAAAATGGGCTCTAGGTCGCATGTTGTTGACAAACGGGCTTGGATTAGTATCTTTGGTCTGAAAATTGTAGGTGATGAATTCTGTATGGTAGACGGGGATGTACCGGGAAACTATGACCATGAGGCCTACATGAAGTCTATCCTCAAAGACCCTTCCGTATTTGACAGAACTAATGAAACAATAACAGCCGGTCATCTGAAGCGAGATCCTAGGCTCCTAAATTGGGTCATCTCAAGAATCATTCGACCAAGGGCAGGAGGGTATTCAAGAATTGAAAGGAATGAAGTTGTGCTCATGTATCTGCTGCAAAATAGAACGCGTATACATTGGCCTCACTTCCTAGCTGCTAAGTTTCATGAGGTCCAACAGAAAACTACAGCCCTGTGTTATGGATCAATCATTCAAACAATTGTCAATCACTTCGGCATGCGACTTGATCACTTACACTACACTCGCATACATCAATCTCAAGAATTCTCACAAACCACCTTGACTCTTATGGGATACCATTGGAATCTAGTTAGGAAAACCTACTATCTCATTCAAAAGGGAACAGGGAAGGTTATCTACAACTATGATGATCCCACGGAGTTTGGAAACAATGCAGGAAATGAAGAAGAAGGACTTGATCAAGACAATGCAAATGATGATGATCACCACATGGAAGATGTTGCACAAGATACAGATGCAAATTGGAGATATGTTCCTTCACAACAAGAGGATATCCCTTGGGGATACACGGCTCCGCCTCCGCCAGATCAAACCAACATCATTTCCATGTTAGAAAATATGCAGCTCCTACAACAACAACACTTCAACACACAACAGCTTCAACTCCAACAAATGCAACAGCTCCAACAAGATCGCTATGAAGAACAACAACGACAATATCAATCGTTGTACAACTTAGTTCAAGACCACAAAAGCGATTTTGAGACTTTTGCCTCCAACTCGACTCTAAGACAGAATCAGTTTAAGGAAACGGCATTGCATCGTCATGCCAACATAAGTCAAAGCTTCAATACTCTAAACCACTCCGTGCTTGATCTGTTGGAACAAGTTGAAGAAGACCGTCCTCAAACATTTCAAAGAGGAAGAGGAAGACGGGGAAGGCCTTAGGATGCATATCTTTTCATTCCATCATATCATTACATCTCATTCCATCATTGTCATGAATATTCACTAAAGTTTCTAAGTACTTAGTTTAGTTTTCTTTTAAATTTTTCTGAATATTATGTGTGCTTGATTGTAACATTCAAAGTTTTCTTTGGATATTATGTCACCTCTACTTGCTTTTGTTAACGATTATGTATGTTGTAGTGTTCTTTTAAAACATTTTTGGTTCTTATGGTTTCACTATCTACATGTTATCTATTACTATGAATGCCAGTATTCTTTATGTTTCTCTCGTTACTCTTCTCTTCTGTTTCGTTGTTTCTTTTTTGATGTTGTCAAAGGGGGAGATAGATGCTGAGTGTACGGGGGAGATCAGCAGAGTGTACGGGGGAGCCTTGTTGAGCCTTCATTACTTACTGCCAAAGCTTCTACTATCGGTTTGCCATCATCAAAAAGGGGGAGTATGTGAATACAAGATCACAATTACAAAGATGTTTTTGATTCATGGCAAACTCAATAAGCATACAAGCAACAAGGGACAAGCAGAAGAACTCAAGGAAAAGCAAGCATTGGTCATTTGTGATAGAGCAGGTCGACCTACTATGCATATAGGTCGACCCAACATAAGCAAAATAAGAAAAATGCAGAAAAGCAGCAGCTAGGTCGACCTACTGTCAACCTAGGTCGACCTAAAATGGAGAAAATTTCACATACCTCTGCTAGGTCGACCCACACATCAACTAGGTCGACCTAAACTGAAGAAATATCCCAAAAACTCATTTGAAGAGAATTTTGGTCGACCTACTTCCCAAACAGGTCGACCTAACTGGGAGCAAAATCATTTCAAGTTAATGCACCTCTGCTAGGTCGACCTAAGCTCTACAAGAGGTCGACCTAACTGATCAAAAATGCCAAAATGTCTGTTATTCTTGGCTCCAACTGATAGGCACTCATATATATTATCAAAGGTTCAATTATTGAATGCAACACCAAAGACTGAAAGATACACAAAGGCTTCTCATCTTCGTTCTTCGTCATCTCCAACACAATTACACATAATCATTCTTGCGTTGAGGGTTAGTGATCGAGTTCGATAACGTCCATGGAACGGAATTGAAGATTCCTAGTGGGTGAAGATTTGTGGGGTTTTTGGTGAATAAAATCTGAGGGTTTTGTCCTCCAAGATAGGTGTTTCTTGGGGGTTTTTATCAAGAGTTTTCATCGAGGATTCGGCTGAGTGTGACGATTGAGGAACAAGGGTTCAAGCAATTCAAGACACTGCAGAAAGGAATCAAAGTGAAACTCTTGGATCACCTTGATCTTGCTCAAGATTAAGGGGGAAGAAGATTCAAAGGATCGACATAATTGGTTTATCGTTTATCGCTTTGCTTTCTTCTTTGTATATACTACTTTCAACATTAATGAAAGATTTCCCAATTTCAGTTTGGAATTGGGGGCAGACGTAGTCGTAGCGAGGACGATCGACGAACTGCCTAAACAAATATCGTGTTCTTGTCGCTTTTACCTTTTCATTTACGTTCTGTTCATATTTGGTTATAATAGCAAATTGATCAACGATCTGAGTGTTAAGATTGTGAATTAAGAACTTATATAAACCTCACAATCCATCACACATTGAATCACCATCAATTTGATCATTATCACCAAGTGTTTGTGTTTTTGCTTCTTTTACCATTACTGCATTGCAAACGTCGTTCATCATATAAGAAGTTAATTGATTTTCAATAGAGCGACGTATTGATTCTATAGTGTATTCTCTTATCGTTTATCTCAAGCTGATTAGTGGTTTTAACACATATACAATCGTTTCAATAGTGGTTCGGAATAGACGCGAGTCGATTCAGAATCACTTCCGCTTAAAGTTCAATTGATTCCGCAAAACTGTTTAAGATCTATTCACCCCCCCTCTAGATCCTAAGGCCAGCGTCTAACAAGTGGCATCAAGAGCTCTGGTTTATTCCGTGCTACGTGAAACACTTATTGGAAAGATGGCTTCCGGACCTAAAGGGGCTCACAATAGAGCTCCAGTTTTCAACGGTGAAAACTATGGCTATTGGAAGGATTGTATGTGTGTCCACATCAATGCAATTGATAGGAACATCTGGACAGCTATTGTCAATGGTCCCTTTCATATCACCATGACAAATGCAGCTGGTGCAGTTGTTCCAAAACCAGAAAATACTTGGGATGCTGAAGATGAAAAGAGATATGCATACAATTGGAAAGCGAGAAACATTCTAATCTCAGCTCTAGGAGTTGATGAATACTATCGCGTTTCCCATTGTAGATCCGCTAAAGCTATGTGGGGCACATTGCAAGTTGCCCACGAGGGAACGGATGATGTCAAACTAGCTAGGATCAATACGTTAACTCAAGAGTTCGAACTCTTCCACATGGAAGATGGTGAATCCATCGAAAACATGCAGAAGAGATTCGTTCACCTGAAAAATCGGTTAAATTCTCTTGATAGACCTGTTTCCAATGCAGTTGCTACTAACAAAATCTTAAGATGCTTGAACAGGGAATGGCAACCCAAGGTTACAGTAATAAAGGAAGTAAATGATCTAAACACCTTAGACATTACCACTCTCTTTGGTAAACTAGAGGAACATGAACAACACCTTAAATGCCTTGACATGCATGAGAAAAGGGTGTCGCGGGCGAAAAATCGTTTCTCTTTTTTTTCGGGATGAGACACCTGATGCCTTCTTTGGGCTCGAGTGCTCAAAAAAATGATTTTTCTTTTGTTCCGACCAAACTTTTTATTGTTTCCAAAGGCAACAGGCAACAGGCAACGAGAGGGATTACCATAAAAGGTGTGTGGGTGCACAATCACGTGGTTGATTCAGATATATTATCTTGTAAATTAGTTATTTTAATTCTGTTCAGAGTTGCACTCCCTAGAATTACTAACCACGCAGTAATAATTAATAATAATGTAATAGCATCACAGTTTAAATGTCTTCAAGGCCAAACAATAAAAACTAAGAGCAATTACAAAATATATCATCATGGGGAGGGGGAAAAAGCAATTTATAAGATAAACCAGAAAATTAATAGGTTAACCACAAGTAATAATATCAGGGTTAGAAATTAAATGAGAATAAGTTTAGGGTTACCGAAGGTTTAAGCTTTAATCGGTTGGCCAACCCTGAAAATTAATGAAGGAAAAATAAAAAGGGTGAGTGCATTACAAATTCATTAGCGATTGAAGCAAACCTTATTTTAATTCAAAAGGCCAAATAAAAAGAAAAATAAATGATTTGAAATTAAATAAAAAATAAAAAAAATAGAAACTTAGCTTTTCGATTTGGTATAGCGCGTCGCTGAAGGATCTTTGATTAACCTTGAAAATTAGGCACAAAGAAGAGGAATGTTAGTGCATTAACTGATCTACAACCCTGATTTTATACTGGGATAAATCAGGGTTAGAAACCATTAAATAATAATTTAAATAATGCCCAAAAATTAATGAAAAGTCGAAAGTTCGAATCAATTTATCAATTAAATAATTATTGGATGGAACCCTAATTATTTAATCAATAAAAATTTATTTGAAAATAATATTGAATTTTAAATGAAAAAAACAACAATTATTAATAAAATCGTAAAAGATCGAACTTTCGATAAAAAAAATAAATAATTATAAAACTTTATATAAAAACTAGATTATTGAGTAAATAAAAATAAATAAAAAAGTAAAAATAAAAATAGGTAAAAAAACAATTATGTAATTAAAATAAAACAAATTAGAAAAAAACTCAGCTTGGATTCAGTGTGGTAAGCCTGGGGAAGAACATGGTGGACTTGCAATTTGGTGAGCGTAGGATCCGGGTGGAGATGCATCTGAAGGTGGAGGATTGAGGGTGCACGGTATACGCGATAAGGATCCCTACATGTAATCTGGAAACAAGAACAATCAAGAAAAATAAAACAAAATACGCGTAAGGGGTGGATCGAACCCACTCCCTTCTGGCGTGACCCCACACTTGCCACTGAGACACCACGCTTCCTGTGTATATCACTTGCAAAACATAAAGTAAAATAAAAAAAACATGGTGTAAGTCAAACACGCGCTTGGCAATTTGAATGGTCTAACCAGACGTTGCCACCTATTGTATCCTCTGCCGCCTCCGTCGTCTTAGATGCAGACTTTTACCTACGGATATCCTGTGTAGCCATAGCACCTGCACATTCAAACTCACGGCATAACGAATATCAATTCCAAACAAAAACCCAGATCGACTAGAAATTCCGCTACGAATCCAATGAGCCCAGCGATTTAGACTGAAATTGCTCCTGTATAAAACCCCCATTCAAGAAGCGTAAAACCCTAATAATGGTACATTGCAATGCTTGCGTCAAAACTCCAATTAAACCATTCAATTATCATAGAAACATCAATATCAACAAGAATATATGGCCAAATCTAATTGAATTGTATGTATGCATGAAACCGAAAATAAAAAATAAAGAGAAGAAAGTCATGAAACCAGAGTTGCGATTTTACAATTCAGAACGCCTTGCTTTCTTGTGAATGGTTAGGATGACTCAGAATACTCCAAGGAACTTGTAGGAATGCTTTGTATGGCTTGAAACGATCCACAACCTTGATTGCAAGTTCCTTCTTCTTCACAGTTTTTTTCAGCTCTCGGTAGGATTCTTTGCTGCCAAAATTTTCTCCCTTGCATCTGACCATGTTCTATACTTATAGTTTGATAAATTAGGTTAACAAATTTTAACCAAATCTTCTTGAATCAATGACTGGTAATTTGATTGAATCATGGTTTTCAATCTTTCTAAATTGGTAAAAAATTATCCCATCTCTCTCCAATCTTGGATCCCACGAATTTTGAAACAAATATGGAGTGATTTGATGATTGGATTTGATTCATGTAACATCTCTAATCAAAATATTTGATTTCCTTTGATTTTCATGAATTATATTATTTTTAAATGGATGAAAACTTCATATAAAATCAAACTAATCTCAATAATTCGTGGCCACTTAATTGGATATCTTGGATAACTTGAGGATCAAGATTGGATCTTAAAAACTTTGGCCCTTTTGCAAGGAAATCCATTTTGAAGCCTTTTTGTTTCATATTTTTCTCCTTAAAATTGTCCAAATTTGACAAGGCATATCTCCCTCAATTTTTAAGATATGGGGGAGTTCTAAGAATTTTTGGAAACCTAAAGATGTCCTCTATAAGCAACTTAGGAAGCTTTTTTCCATTTGAGGATTTTATCTTGATGATATGGGCTTTGACAAAAAACTGCTTTTGGTTGACTTTCAAAAAGGACCTATAATCTTTTGATCCATATCTCTCAAATGAAGCAGTTTTAGACTTGGCATGTGAGAGACAAAGTTGTATGGAATTCAATTTCCTTCAAATTGAGCTTTGGATGGAAAATTTCTGATGTTCCATGTGAAAGTTAAGGCTGGTTAAAGTTCAGTTGACTTTAGGTCAAAAAACCCTAATTTAGAAACTTTAGGTTTTGTTGATTTTCGAACTTTTCTTGATGAATCATGATCAGTCCTTAATCAAATGATGAATGATACTTCAAAATAAGGATGTTGACATAAAATCAGAAATTTTGACTGTACTTTGACCACACACTATACCAAATTTGTCTTTTAGCAGCACCCCTACGAAAGCGCTTTTAGGAAAAAGCGCTGGTATAGGCTTCGCTAAAAACAAAATTAAAAAACACGCTAAAAAAGCGCTCTTATAGGGGGGGTACGAAAGCGCTTTCCAAAAGCGCTGGTATAGGGGGGGATACGAAAGTGCTTTCTAAAAGCGCTGGTATAGGGGGGGTTACGAAAGCGCTTTTCAGAAGCGCTCTTATAGGTGGGTTATGAAAGCGCTTTCAGAAGCGCTGCTATAGGAGGTGGGCTACAAGAGCGCTTTTTCCCCAAAAAGCGCTGGTAAAGGTCTGGCTACGAAGGCGCTTTTCAGAAGCGCTGTCATAGCCTTTTTAAAATTAAAATTTTTAAAAACCAATTTTTCTAACGCGCGTTTCATATTTCAGAATCCCTAATTCCTCTTTCATTCTCTGCCCAGAAAACCCAGAAAACTTAAACTTTCTACTAACATTTCAGAATCCCTCACGATTTCAAGCTCATTCCAGAAAACTCAACCACGAATTCAAAGAAGAATCCAATTTCATTCACGAAGCTGAAGCCACCGTCTTCTTCCTGCACTCCCCTCGCCGTTTCAAACCGCAGAAAAGGTGTTCAATCTTGCAGACGAGGTGTTCGACGTATCTTCTCAATGTATGTTTTCTCACAAGATTATGATAATATATATAAAGTTTGTTTTTCTTTGCTAGTTTTTGTTTGACTGTGATTATGATAGTTGAAAAATTTGAAAGCAACCATGCTTTGTGCACGTTGTTGTTAAATTAATTGAAGGAAATCTCACGAAATCTATATAAAATTGGACACATCACGCGTTCAGCGCCTTAGTCGTTGGTAGTAGTTGAAGTGAAACTCACAGCTAAGGTTATGTTTGGTGTGTGTTGATGTTGAATTTTCTCTATTTATAGACACCAATTTTGATCTATGTGTTCATAATTCTAGGCTTCTAGTATTTATTCAATTGAAAGTACTAGCTTAGGATTTTGATTTTGATTTTGATTTTGATTTTAGTTTAATTTAAATAGCTATGGCAATTGAAGATTCAGTTCCGGTTTTAACAAATTCTGATTCTGTTGAGCAGGAAAAAGTGCTTCCTTTAACTGATAGTATGATGGAAAGGGGTTTAGGGATATTTGGTTGGTTAGAATTTGTGCAGTGCATTCTTGTTTCATTTGCAATGTTCTTTGAAGTTCTATTAAGGTTCTCTCATCCTGTGTGATCTTTATTAAGTTTAGAGATTGTTTAAATCAGCCCCTGTACTGTGTGTTCTTTATTAAGTTTAGAGATTTGAATCTTGGGACCGGACCGATTGCACTTTAGGATTTTTAGCACCGGTTAACTACGTGTTCAGGTTTTTCTTTAATAGTTGGACTGTGAATTCTGTTTCTATTGATGTTTTGGATTTCAAAACTTGCTTGGGTTAACTACGTGCATATTATTTAATATGAGATAACTGTTCTACTTAATTGGTTTATTTTTGGCTGAGTTTTGAGTTCAATGATGATAAACGCATCACTGACATATATATTCTCATGGCAAGATATTATTCTATAAAAAAGGATTTCTTTCAAATGGTGCAATATATAGTATTTTTTCCTCTTGTTTTCGCCACCTGTAAGCTATATGATTATGGCTATTTGTATTTTACCTTTTCCATATCTTCGTTATTATCAAGGTTATGTTAAATTAAGAAATAGTTTGGTGATAAGAATTTTGCATTATCATTATTATTTTACTATGCAACTATGCTTAATTTTATGTTTCAAAAGGAGAAAACTAGTAACATGAACTTCAGAATTTCATGTAAAAGGAATGTAAATGACCTTAACTGTCAAAAGGCAAACAAGGAACTATTATTTGTAGCATAATTATGTCTTGGACTTTATGATTTTAATCATATTATTATTCTACTGGAGGTCTATTGATTTGTTTTGGTATATTTTTATTTAATTTTACAGTTACTTTGAAGAATCCGATTTCATTCACGAAGCTGAAGCCACCGTCTTCTTCCTGCACTCCCTTCGCCGTTTCAAACGCAGAAAAGCGCCGCCGTCTTCTTTCACGGTACCTGCCTTATTTTTATCACATTGTTTTGTAGTTTATCTAATATAATTTAAGTAGAAGCTTTTGGGTGGAACAATTTGAACTTATTACCTCTTGTCAAGCTCCGATACAATGACAGTGCTATGCATTGTCAATAAGATATTCAATTAAATGCTTAAATTAAATTGTTCAGTGGAACTCCTTGTTGGTTAATATCTCTAACATGTTGTTCAGATTGGTTCAGTGATGTTGAGTTTTCTTATTTCTTGGTTTACTGGTTATATTATCCTTTTTCTTATTTCTAGGATTTTGTATTGTAGAAGTAGGTTAATTATAAAATGGTCTTGGACTTTATAATTTTAATCATATTATTTAACTGCATCGTGTGTGTGTGTTTAATTTTACAGTTACTTTGAAGTCTCTGGTTTCTACTTGTACAACGCCGATTCAAACCTACCCATCTCCCACATCAAGTCTAACTCAGGTTACTATCCCTTTCTTCTTGCTTATAGTTTGTTATTTTCTGCTTATAGTTTATTGTTTATGGTTCTATTTAATATCAATTTAGTGTCTCTCAACCAGTTTTTTGGTTTGTGGACTTATATTACCTTGAAATAAGGTAATGTCTTCTTTAAGAAATCGGGTATTCTGATTAGGTATTCTGATTAGGTATTCTATTATGATGATAGCTATTTATTATCTTGACAGAATTCCTTAGTACCTGATAGAGAAACCAAGAAGCATTTGTTTAGCTTAATTAAGACATGGATAAGACATGGATGAATTCAAACCGATTGTCGAAAGAGTACGAGAAAGGGGTATGGGAATTCGTTGAGTTTGCGGTTGCGCACTCTGAAGACCCGCTTCGAATGCCGTGTCCTTGTCTGGGTTGCTGTTATGGGGGTAAGGTTGACGGGAATAAGTTGGCATCCCATTTACTACGGTTTGGAATTGATAGAAGTTATACATGTTGGACAATGCATGGTGAGAAAAGTAACGGGAATGCTGAGTCGAGTTGTAATAGGAAGTATGCTTCAAACGACGATTGCAAAGACACATACGATTGCGATTGAGTCGAAGAGATTGTAGAAGCGCTTGAAGAAGATCTTGCGGATTGTCCCAAAATGTTTGAGAGGTTGGTAAGCGATGCAGAGAAACCGTTGTATGATGGTTGTTCAAAATTCACAAGATTGTCTGCGGTGTTAAAGTTGTACAACTTAAAGGCGGAGAATGGATGGTCGGATAAAAGTTTCACAGAGTTATTAGCCCTTATGAAAGATATGCTACCAAAGGATAATGTTCTTCCCAATCGAACGTATGAAGCCAAAAAGATGTTCTCCTCTATTGGCATGAGCTATGATAAGATACATGCATGTCCAAACGATTGCGTTTTGTTTCGAAACGAGTATGCAGCGTTGAATGAGAGTCCTAAATGTGGTGCCCCTCGATATAAGAAAAAGTTGTCTCCTGCTAAAGTCTTATGGTATTTTCCTATAATTCCGAGATTTAGACGCATGTATCGTAGTGAGACCGATTCAAGACACTTGACTTGGCATGCAGATGAAAGAATTATTGATGGAAAGTTGCGACATCCGGCAGACTCACCACAATGGATGAAAGTTGATACTGATTATCCTGAATTTGGAAAAGAAGCAAGAAACCTTCGGTTGTCATTGTCTACTGATGGAATGAACCCGCATGGTATTCAAAGTATCTCGCATAGCACATGGCCTGTGATTCTTATGATTTATAACCTACCTCCGTGGCTATGTATGAAGCGTAAGTACATGATGTTATCTATGCTAATTTCTGGGCCTAAACAACCAGGGAATGACATAGACGTATACTTGGCACCGTTAATCGAAGATTTAAAGTTTTTGTGGGAGAACGGTGTGGAGGTTTACGATGGGTATAGGAAGGAAAGTTTCAACTTGAGGGCGATGTTGTTTGGAACAATTAATGATTTTCCAGCATACGGAAATCGGGTGCAGTTACCGTGCATAGATAAAAATCTATGCACCGTGCATAGATTATTATGGACCCTTGGATCATTGGATCAAATTCTAGATATCAATTGTTATTACTCAATACTCAATACTCACCACTCAATACTCAATACTCAATACTCAATACTGGATTAAAAACATGATCCAATGGCTTAGATAGGCTTATGCACGGTGCATAAGGAAAATCCTTATGCATATTAGCCAAAGCCACGGAAATCTATCTGGGTACAGCAATAAAGGTCAAAAGGCGTGTCCTGTTTGTGAAGATGAAACCGATACGACACGATTGGAGCTTTGTCAGAAGAATGTCTTTCTCGGCCATCGTAGATTCTTAAATTATAATCATCACTACCGTGGGTGGAGAAAAGCATTCAATGGAAAGTCCGACTAATTTGATTTATTCAATTTGTACCGATTGTTTTATTCAATAGTATAGTACTTATTCAATTTTGGTGCATATTCTCGTTTTGTACATAACTTTTGAACCATGTATCCGTTTGTTGACTTCTTTACATGTAACTATACTATTTTGACGATTCCGGAGCTGCTCATGCACTTATCTTTACATTTCGGGACTGTTTTTTTATCGGTTTTGCTTCTGCCCGTAATCAAAAGTCGGGCTTAGGGTCTGAATTTCGGAAAACTGACTTTATTTTTGAGTCTGTGGGGACGTTTTACCATAGCCATGTAAATTTCGTTCAATTCCGACAACTTTCTTTTTTGACGCTTATTTTGATTTGTACCGATTTCGTTTCCGATTTACTTGTACATGCATGGTTTGATTTCCATTTGACTTGTATGGATTGTTAGCTTATTAATAGTGTACTAATGTGCTTTAGTTTGTTTGATACAGGTTCAATGGCTCCGGATAGAGATGCTCCACCTGAAAACTCACAAGAAAACTCACAAGAAAGAGATGCTCAAGAAAGAGATGCTCCGGATACAAATGTTCCACCTGATACTGAAGCAAAAGAAGTTGCACGAGGCATCACCATTATGAAGGGAATCATTCGACATAGAGACCAAGGATTAGTATACCATTTGGATTGGAATTCTGAAAACCAAGCAATTGGTCCTAATTCTGCAAAGTTGACAAGCTATATTGGTACACTTGTTCGTATGCATATTCCGGTCTCCGTAGCTAAATGGAATCTGAAAAGCGAAGAGTTGGATGCGAAAAAAAAAAGCGATTTGGGATGAGCTTCAGGTATATATCATATATGGTTAATTGTTGTTATTATCTTGACGATAAATTGTTTAAATTACTTATACTAACACACTATGCGTATGTTTTTTTGCAGAGGACTTTTGAGATACCAGATGATCGTAGACGCTACATACTTAGTTTGGTCGGCAAAAGATATAGAGGGTGGAAAGCTTTTTTGACAAACACCTATCTTAAGGATAAAGATGGAAACTTTCTTGAAGAGGCACCGGGACGGCCAAAAAAGTATGAGATCTTCATTGATGAAAAAGATTGGGCTGAGTTTGTAAAGCAAAGAGATGAAGATTTTCGGAAAAGGAGTGCCACGAATAGTGCGAGAGCATCCAAACCCGCGTATCCATACAAAAAAAGGCGTTTGGGATATGCACGCTTAGAGGATAAAATTGTAAGTAAATAGAAATACGTTTTAATTTATTGTCTAAATGTGCATGTTTTATTTGACGATTTTATCATTTGTGTCAATGCATAGTTAGAGGAGACTAAAAGTGAGGAAACTTCACTTCCTGTACATGTGTTGTGGAAGGAAGCTCGTGTGAGCAAGAATCAAGCTGTCGATCCCGATGTTCAGAGAGTTTATACTGAATGTGTAAGTATAATACTGTGTCTTTAATTAAATCAAATGTTTTTTAATATATAAATGATTTTTTATCTCCACTAATAATTATTGAAATGTAAATGAATTACAGGAGACCTTGTCGCAATCGGTATCCACCGGTGAGGGGAGCGTACTTAGTAGAGCACTAGATGCTCCTGAGTATCTCGGTCGGGTGAGGGGTAAGGGTCATGGTGTGACTCCAACCTCTTTTTACAAGAGTCCTAGGAGAAGATCAAATCTTACCAATGAAGAAGTGTTGCAAAAGTTGCAGGAATTGCAAGCACAAGTCTCTGAATTGCAAAGAGATAAAGATATGTATATGAGAGAAAAGTGCAACACTTCATCGGTGAAAGAAACTAGTGATAAGGCTAGTATCAACTGTCAAAGGAAATTTCCCGAGGTAATTATAAATTTTTTTCCTTACAAATTGTTCTATTTTATTAATGATAATGACTTTATATTTACTATTGGTTTAGGGCATTTCATCTTGCCAACTATACTTATCGTCACCGAATTATCGACTAGTTGGCAAGGGAAAAGTGCACAACACTTTGGGAGATTTACTTCACCATAGACCGCTACCGGATGGACACCTGAAAGTATCGGTGGATGTTGTATTAGATCATGATGCGAGTAAGGGTAAAGGGATTTTACAGGAGGAGGAGTCTGTTGCATCACTAAAAGAGGTACATTTAAAGTGTTAATATATAATCTGAATCTAAATCTGCATGATTTTATATTTTACCTAACTTATATGATTTTTAGGCATCCGCTCGGGAGTCACAACAAGTGACGCAGCAAGTTCGTAGCGTACCACCCACTGGTCCTCCGAAGATAGCGGCAAAAAAAGGCGGTGCTTTTGTGCCTCGATACCAGACGACGCTCGCAACAATGGTTGATATGTCCATTTTGAAGGATGGTGCTTTACGTGAAATCAATATGGATGAAAGTGTCTTCGGTATTGAATTCAAGTCACATATTGCAATTGATGACTTGGAAAAGATTTTTACGCATGAACAACTAGGCGTCGGTAATATGCACTCATACATCCGGTAATATTCACTCATCCGATATATTATTTAATTAGTCCCATAATATAATTTATTTACACATTTCAATGAAAATAATCTAATGTTTATTATGTTTTTATTTAAGGTTCTTGTATGACAGAGTGTTGCGCGGGACTGTATTGTCTAACAGATTCCATTTCGTGTCTTCCGCCCATTGCAGCGGAATGGCAATTGCTTCGGAACCGGAATCAGTTAGACAGCTCTTAGTCGATAGATTCATGTCCACCGGCAATTCAGAAAGTCTGCATCTTTGGGCGTATAATACCCGACCAGTAGGGTTAGTTTCTCATTCTTGGTTCATCTAATCTCTGTTTCTTTTGTGTATAGCAAAATTTTCATATAACCTATTGTTTTAATTTATAGAGCACACTGGTTGTTGCTTGCTATCAACCCTATAAGAGAAGTCGTGTATTATCTGAATTCGGTAAATGGTGACTGGACCAATTATCCGGCTATGAAGGAAATCGTTGATTTGTAAGTGGGATCGTTCTAAATATTCGTGTATATTTATATATTTACTTATTTGTGGGATTGATCTAAACATATGCTTTTATATATTTGTTAATTAGATCAATACAAGTGTTCCGAAGTCAACGGGACGCACAGGTATCCTGGACTAAATCAAACAACATTACTTGGATCAAAGTGCAGGTACATTATTTTTCACAATTTTGCTTATAATATTTATGCTACTTGATAAAACAAGACAACTATAAAATCTTATTTGTTTTTCTATGTAGTGTCCGCAACAGCGAAACAGTTCAGATTGCGGATACTTTGTTTTGAGGTTTATGAAAGAAATCCTTCAGGCGAATCAATTAGAGATTCCGCTCACGGTATGAATTTATAACTTAAGATAATTTCATATAATTTATTACATTTAACTAAATATATCATTCATATTATGTTTTTGTTTTCTAGTACCTTGACGAATTCCGTGCTGCTGGGTACCCGAGACTTAAGTTGGAAGAAATCAAAGAGGATTTGTGTCACTTTTATATTAAGCAATTTTTCATGTAGGATTTGTGTCGATTTGAACTATAATATTATTGATGTTGTAATGATGTATATATATAATTTTGGATATTACAATGGTATTATATTAGTATTGTTGAAACATATTCTGTTAATGTTTTGAATATTACAAACTATTTTATCTAAAGAAACTCCAAAGTGATTTCATCAATTTATCATCTAAATATTTTATGGTCTCTATCAAACAAAGAGTTAAAATGATGATTCAAGACTGTGCTGACAAAGAACAAAGCTTTAAGAACATATGGATTCTCAGAAGTTAAATAAGTTACTCTTCAGAATTATGGTCCCAGAGTTACTCTTCAGAATGACAGTCCCAAAGTTACTCTCCAGAATTATGGCCCCAGAGTTACTCTCCAGAATCATGGTCCCAGAGTTACTAGTCCCAGAGTTACGTGTTCCAGAGTTACTCGTCCCAGAGTTACTAGTCCCAGAGTTACTCTCCAGAATTATGGCCCCAGAGTTACTCTCCAGAATCATGGTCCCAGAGTTACTAGTCCCAGAGTTACGTGTTCCAGAGTTACTCGTCCCAGAGTTACTCGTACCAGAGTTACTTGTCCCAGAGTTACTCGTCCCAGAGTTACTCCTCCAGATTTACTTTGCCAAGAATAAGTCTTTGTTGAAATGGTCAAATGTCAGAACTTGCAGATTGTCAGCAGTACCAAGTCAAGCCAAGACCAAGTCCAAAGCTGCCAGCACTTCTCATGAGAAACTCTCGGCACTTCCTTCTCACTTTGCTTTGCTCTATAAATACAAGACTTATGCTTCATTCTCATGCACCAAAAATATCCACAAGCATACAAAGAAAACCAAAGTCTTTATTCACAAAGCAATCATACTCTCTATATATTATCTTTAGCTCTCACTACCATACAGTGATCAAAATATATTAAGAGTTATCATACACATTCTATATTTAAATACTCACTGCCATATGGAGAGTATTTAGGAACTTATTGTAAACCTACTAAGATCACAAAGTATATCATAGATATACAAACCAATCATTTTGTAAGCTATCTGTAAGCTATACCATTCAGAAGTGTAAGCCTGGTGAGGCTAAGAATACATAGAAGAAAAAGCCATTGTAAGAAGTATTTGATAAAGGATAATCTCACAGGGTGTGGGGACTGGACTAGCCAAGTTGGTGAACCAGGATAAGTTTTCTTGTGTTTTTTAGTTATTGTCTTGTTCTTATATTATTCATACACTATATTTTATCACACACATTAACACTAATTATTTAAACCTCTAAAGACATTACTAATCACTTTCTTCTTATTAAAGGCAACCTTTTTAAATACTAAGATAAATTTTAAAAGGGACACAATCCAACCCCCCTTGTTGTGTCGCACCTTATTCCATCAATTGGTATCAGAGCACCGGGCTCTGAATATACAGAACACTTAACCGTGTTAGAGTTAATCGATCAAACAGGAAATGGCTGATACAAAGTTTATAGCTGAAGGAGGATCATCACATAGGCCTCCTTACTTTAATGGTTCTGACTACTACTACTGGAAAGGTAAGATGAGATTGTTTCTACTATCTCAAGATAACAACATGTGGTCTGTGGTTGAAAATGGCAACTACACACCAATGACTACTGCAACAGACACAGTTGCGTCAGTTCCAAAAATTCAGTCACAATGGACAAAAGAAGAAAACGACAAGGTACTACTAAACTCTAAAGCTCAATTTATATTATCATGTGCTCTTAGCAGGGAAGAATACGACCGGATAGAAGAATGCACAACTGCCAAAGAAATCTGGGATGCTCTCAAAATACATCATGAAGGAACAAATCATGTTAAAGAAGAAAGAATTGATCTAGGAGTCAGGAAATTTGAAACCTTTGAGATGAAGGAAGAAGAAACCATAGATGAAATGTTCTCTAGATTCACTATAATTGTCAATGAACTAAGATCACTGGGAAAAGCTTATTCTGCTCATGAAAGAATTAGAAAAATTCTAAGATGTCTCCCAAAGATTTGGAGACCTATGGTAACAGCTATCTCACAAGCAAAAGATCTAAAGATTTTACAAGTTGAAGAACTTATAGGATCTCTTCGTGCTCATGAAAGTATCCTCAATGAAGATAAACCACAAAGAAAAGGTAAAATGATAGCTCTTAAAACCTCTCATAATTCTGCATCTCAAATCTCCACCTCACAAGGAATAACTGAAGAAGAGACCGGATTTCTATCTGAGGATGAAAATGATTTGGCTTTAATCTCTAGAAGAATTCAACAAATGATTTTAAAAAGAAATCAAAACAGAAAGTCATTTCAACCCAGGAAAGATTACCAGAAACCTGAGATTGATAAAAGCAAGATTACATGTTATGGATGCAACAAATTTGGACACTTCAAAACAGAATGCCCACTCAAAACTCATAGGAATTTTTCCTCTAAAAAGAAATCTATGCTTGCACAATGGGATGACTCAGAGAACTCTAACTCTGAAGCTGAAGATGAGGAAGCTAACCTATGCCTGATGACTAACTCCGATTCTGAAGAGGTAAGTACACTAAACTCCTGTTATACTTGCAAAGAAATAGGAATTTTATTTGACAACCTATTAGAAGATTCAAATATCTTAACTCAAAAATGCTTATTTCAAAAAGAACAAATTCATACTCTTAAAACTGAAAAAGAAGATCTAATAAAATCCAACTTAAAACATTTAGAAACCATTAAGGAGTTACAAAAGGCATATTCTTATTTGTCATTACATCAGAAAGTTATTAATGAAAAAATCAAACCTCTTAACAATCAAGATAAAATTGAAAGTCTTGAAAATCAAGTAGAAACTCTCACCAAAGATATAACCTCCTTTGTAAAATCTACTGAAACATTTCAAAAAATAATGGGATCTCAATCAGGGGTCTTTGATAAAGCTGGATTAGGATTTAAACAATCTGAAAATCAAATGATTTATGAGAATTTTTTTCTTCCAAATAAAAATAGAACCAAGACTCAAACAAAAGAAAAAACTATTTTACAGGAGAAAAACATTATCAAACCAAAATGTTGTTATTGCAAGAAAACCAATCATCTTGAAAAACATTGTTATTTCAAAAAGAAAACCAATATATCAAATGATCATATTTCTAACAACAAAGGACCCAAAGAAATATGGGTACCTAAAAGATTACTAACACATAATGCAGGAATGTCTTCTGACCCTCAAGAAAAAGCCTTGGTACTTGGACAGTGGCTGCTCAAGACATATGACTGGAGATAGGGAAAGTTTTGTCTCTTTCAAAAATAAAGAAGGAGGAACTGTAACCTTTGGAAACAATGATAAAGCAAAAATCAAAGGTATTGGTTCCATAGGTAAAAAAGGTAATATCTTTATAAACAATGTGCAATATGTGGAAGGATTAAAACACAATCTTCTTAGCATTAGTCAACTATGTGATGATGGCTATGAAGTTAGTTTTAATCAAAATTCATGCATTGTAAAAATCCCATCTTCTGACAAAATTCTTTTTCTAGGAAAAAGGCACAAAAATCTTTACACATTTTATTTAGATGATCTTTCATCTGAATCTTGCCTTTTATCTAGGGAAAAAGATAAGTGGCTATGGCACAGAAGATGTGGTCATACAAGTATGAAAAATATTTCAACACTTTCAAAATTAGATCTTGTTAGAGGTCTTCCCAAACTCAATTTTGAAAAAGACTCAATTTGTGAAGCTTGCATAAAAGGCAAACAGGTCAAAAGTAGTTTTCATTCAAAAAATATTGTGTCAACACACAAACCTTTGGAACTCCTTCATATTGATTTATTTGGTCCTGTAAAAACTTCAAGTCTAAGTGGAAAAAGATATGGCTTTGTCATTGTTGATGATTTCTCAAGGTACACATGGGTACTTTTCTTAAAAAATAAAGATGACTCTTTTGAAGCATTCAAAATCTTTTGCAAAAAAGTTCAAAATGAAAGAAACTCAATTATTGTTGCTGTAAGAAGTGATCATGGAGGAGAATTTGAAAATATTTCCTTTAAAACCTTCTTTGATGAAAATGGTATATCTCACAATTTCTCTTGTCCAAGAACACCTCAACAAAATGGTGTTGTAGAAAGGAAAAATAGAACTTTACAAGAAATGGCTAGAACTATGATAAATGAATCAAATGTTGAAAAATATTTCTGGGCGGAAGCTATCAATACTTCTTGCTATGTTTTAAATAGAGTAACCATAAGGAAAATTTTGAAGAAAACTCCTTATGAACTATGGAAAAATAGAACTCCAAATATTTCATATTTTCATATCTTTGGATGCTATTGCTATATTCTTAACAACAAAGATTCTCTAGGAAAATTTGATTCAAAATCTGACAAAGGCATCTTTCTTTGTTATTCCTCAACATCAAAAGGTTACCGAATTTACAATTTGAAAAATCAATGTGTAGAAGAAAGCATGCATGTTATGTTTGATGAACTAAATGTTGCAGCTTTAGAAAATTCTCACGAGGATGAAGTAACCGATTTAGAAGCAATTCCTAACACTCAACCAACAGATACAAGCAACACTATGAACATTATCCAAGAAGCTAAAAACAACTCTGAACAACCTACAACAAATCCTCCAAAAGGATGGAAAAGTGTAACTGATCATCCTCATGAACAAATAATAGGAGACACCTCTGATCAGGTAAGAACTAGAAATTTCTTTAAAGATAACTCTAATAACATGGCAATGATATCTCAGGTAGAACCAAAGAATATCAATGATGCATTAAAAGATGAATCTTGGATGGAAGCCATGACAGAAGAATTATCTCAGTTTGAGAAAAGCCAAGTTTGGAAACTAGTTCCTTACCCTCAAGATAAAACTATTATTGGTACAAGATGGGTGTTCAGAAATAAACTTGATGAAAATGGAAAAGTAATCAGAAACAAAGCAAGACTCGTAGCTCAAGGTTATAATCAACAAGAAGGTATAGATTATGATGAAACATATGCACCCGTGGCAAGGTTAGAAGCTATTCAAATTCTTTTAGCATATGCTGCTCATAAAAATATCAAACTCTTTCAAATGGATGTAAAAAGTGCATTTTTAAATGGGTTCCTAAACGAGGAAGTATATGTTCATCAACCACCTGGTTTTGAAAAACATTCTCATCCTAATCACGTTTTTAAACTAACAAAAGCATTATATGGTCTTAAACAAGCTCCTAGAGCTTGGTATGAAAGACTTAGTATTTTTCTCATTAAAAATGATTTTCTCAGAGGAAAAATTGATACAACTCTTTTCAAAAAATCACACAAAAATGACTTACTAATAGTTCAAGTTTATGTTGATGACATCATATTTGGGTCAACCAATGAAAAAATGTGATGATTTTTCAAAACTGATGCAAAGTGAATTTGAAATGAGTATGATGGGTGAACTCAACTTCTTTCTGGGTTTACAAATAAAACAACTCAAAAATGGCATTTTCATATGTCAAGAAAAATACATTAAAGATTTATTAAAAAAATTTGGAATGAATGAAGCAAAAATTATGGTAACACCTATGCATCCATCTTCTAATCTTGATAAAGATGAACAAGGACTATCCGTATCAGAAAAAGAATATCGAGGTATGATTGGTTCATTATTATATTTAACTGCCAGTAGACCTGACATTGTCTTTTCAGTAGGTCTTTGTGCACGTTTTCAAACTGACCCTAAGGAATCACATTTGACTGCTGCCAAACGCATCTTTCGATATCTCGTTGGTACCACTGACATTGGTTTATGGTATGAAAAAGGAAGTCACATCAACTTAATAGCTTACTGTGATGCTGACTATGCTGGAGACAAAATAGAAAGAAAAAGTACAAGTGGAGCCTGTCAATTTCTAGGACAAGCTCTTATTACATGGTCTTGCAGAAAACAAAATACAATTGCTCTATCAACAACTGAAGCAGAATATGTGTCTGCCGCAAATTGCTGCTCACAAATTTTATGGATAAAAAATCAACTAGAAGACTACTCACTTCAATACTCCAAGGTATCAATTTTTTGTGATAATACTAGTGCTATAAACTTGTCAAAAAATCCTATTCAACACTCGAGATCTAAACACATTGAAATAAAACATCATTTTATTAGAGATCATGTTCAGAAAGAAAATATAGAACTCATTTTTGTAGATACAGAAAATCAATTAGCAGATATTTTCACCAAACCTCTAGTGGAAGATAGATTTAATTTTCTAAAATCAAAATTATCTATTATCAAAATACCTAAGTAAATATGTTTTTATATATTAGGTAATAAAATAAAAAAAATAATAAATAAAAAAATATATATATATCACGTGTGTTTTTCTTGAGTACATATATATATATATATATATATATATATATATATATATATATATATATATATATATATATATATATATATTTTTTTTTTTGCTCTTAGTAATATATATATATATCAGATTTTTATATTAATCAAAATATTGCCTATATTAGAGTTTTCAAAAATTCACGTGTGGTTTCTCATTGTCTTTCTCGTTTCTCTATATCTCTTCATCATTACAAAAAAAAAAAGCTGCCTCTTCCCATACCAATCAAATCAGCACACCTTCTACCAACTTCCCATTAAATCCTTGCTCTTCCCAACGATCTCTAATGATTCAACTTAATCTCTCTTAAATCTTTCAAATGGTATTCAAAGTTATAACTATCATTGTTCCATTTGCTGATACTATATTCTCTCTTCCTCCCAAAACACAGAAAACCCTCTCCATGGAAAAACCACCCACCAAGCGCCGCACCACCACCACTCGACAAAAAACGACCATGAAAACCACTGACTCTCGACCAACACCCACCACTCCCACCCGTCGCTCAGCACGACATGCAAACATCTCTCACGATCCAACTCCCTCTGAGCAAACTACAGAAGAATCTCAAAACCCTAATCTTCCTCTTCCCTCAACCCAGATCGTCTCTGCTCCTCAACCCACCAAACCATCCTCCTCACACGTTTCCACTCAATCAAGCGAAGGAACCTCTCTCGTCTCCTCGTCTTTCCAAGCTTATGACCATCCATCTGAAATCTCAACAAAAGAATTCATCTCTGATGATGATGTTCGCTCTCTCTACAATGAAAAATGGAGTTCACTCCCTATTGTTGCCGGAAAAACCGTCGACTTGGATAGTTACTCTATATGGGGTTACGACATAAACGAACTCGCAATAGCCACAGGTTGGACCAACTTTCTCCAACTCTCTGATGTCTTCTACCCTAGACTAGTTAGAAATTTTTTTGCTGCTATTAAACCCTCTGAAAGTGATACACAACTAATCTCATCTGTAAAGGGTCGTCAAATAACCCTAACTCCAGAGCTCCTTTGCGACATTTTGCATGTCCCAAACAATGGACTTCATCTCTTTAATGATGACTGGCCCTCATCTTATGACCTAGACATTGAATCCTACAGACTCTCCATCACCAAACATCAAACTGACCGTTTTGTGTCTGCCAACCTTGAACCCCTCAGCCATATCATTCATAACTTCTGCATTCACACTATCCTTCCAAGAAAAGGCAGTATGGAACGAATCACTGATAAAGACCTCCTTGTTATCTATCATTTCTCAAAGAAAACTCCTCTCAATATAGGATATTTGGTGCTCAACTATATCAAACACACTGGTCTTAGAGCAAGAAGCGCCCCCTATGGTATGCTTCTTACCAAAATATTCAAGCACTTTAATGTTCCTCTGGACGATGAGGACTCCTTCGAGATCAACAAAATCCTGGATGCCTCCAAGTTGAAGCGCATGAAAATTCCTTCACTCAAGCGTGCACCATCACCTAAACCTGAGGCCAAATCAAAGCGCAGGCGTCTTGTTAAGCAATATGCTCCAACTGAACCTTTAACAACAGGTACTGAATCTCCTAACTCTCCAAACAGCCTGACCACAAATTCTCCCATTCCATTATCTGTGGCTCTTCCAAACACTGCTGACCTAGAATCCCCACAAGACCCCTTACCGATCTCTCCTCATGCCTCTAAATCCGTATCTCCAAACCCAAAGGAAACAAATAAACAATCTCCTGTAATCACACAATGCATTGACCTCACATCTACATCACCAATCCCAGTAGAATCCTCACCACAAACAGTTGTCATCACTCAAGCTCCAGTTTCTCTCCAAACTGAAACTCTCTCAAATGTTTCAAGTCCTCCAACCCTAGAGACTTCTAACACTGACATGATCAACATTTTCGCTCTTGAAAACCTTCTCTCAAGTCCTCCTAGTGCTTCAGCTCATCAACCACCCTCACCAATATCTCCTCACACTCCTGCTTCAGCTCAGCTGTCCTCACTCATATCCATGCTTGAGGCTGAATTATTAACTCCACCCACTTCAAATCAACAAACTTCAATTATTCCCCATGTTGCCACATACACTTCCCCTACTATGACAACAAATCCTCTCTCCACGACCTCACCTCTGAACTCTCCAAATTCCTACAAAGAACCTTCTCCTAGAAGAATTCAACTCTCCTCCATCAATCATACAGACTCCAATGATCTCACTGCTCAGATTGAAGCTTTTTTTAATAACTCCGTTCAGCTATCTGAACAAGATGATCCTATAGAATCACACGCCATGCCTTCTGTTCCACAACCTGATCCTTATGTCTTCCAAACAAACTCTCCAATATTTTCTTCTCCAAAGGAAGATGATGATAACTCCTTCAATGTTCAAACACTGCTTGCTCCGAGGTATGACTCATCACCTCCTAGAAACACCACCGATAATTCCAATACCCTTCCTCAGATTCCCATCACTTCCATCACATCCTCATTTTTTAACAACTTCCCCAGCATTGGTAATCGTCCTCCCGTTTATCCTCGATCTGCAACCTCATCTGAAACGGTTAACCCCCATCAGGGCGTCAACCTTCGATCCTACACAGCTCTCCAAAAGCAGTTAATGGCTTACCAAAAATTCTGGATTGATTATGTCACTGAACAAGTATGCCCGAGGTTTCCAGGAATGCCTCCTCCGGATCCCTCTCAGATTCAGTTTCCATTTCTGCCATTATCTTCTGAGGCAACATCTGATGATGAACAATCTGGTTCTTAATCTTCTCGTCCTCTATCTTTTGGTGCCCCCTTTCTTTTTGTATGTTTGACAAAAGGGGGAGAACAAGCTTCGACCAAAGCTTTGTCTTGTTTAAGTTCTTTGTACTTTATTTATCTTTAGTTCACTAGGACTTTGCATTATATTTAGCAGTAATCCTCTAGGATCTTTAGGTGTTTGTGTATCAAAATATTGATGTAAATCAATTAATATATTGTTCCTCAAACATTAATCAAAAACTGCTATCTAATCAACATGTGTTTCAAATGCTGATAAATTTATTTACTATATATGAACTAACATTGAGGGGGAGCATTTGCCCTTTCAAGGTATGCATCTTTTCAGGGGGAGTTTCAAAGTCCTTACTCAAAGAAATTAAAATAAAAAGTTTGTCACCATTCAAAAAGGGGGAGAATGTTGAAACATATTCTGTTAATGTTTTGAATATTACAAACTATTTTATCTAAAGAAACTCCAAAGTGATTTCATCAATTTATCATCTAAATATTTTATGGTCTCTATCAAACAAAGAGTTAAAATGATGATTCAAGACTGTGCTGACAAAGAACAAAGCTTTAAGAACATATGGATTCTCAGAAGTTAAATAAGTTACTCTTCAGAATTATGGTCCCAGAGTTACTCTTCAGAATGACAGTCCCAGAGTTACTCTCACGAATTATGGCCCCAGAGTTACTCTCCAGAATCATGGTCCCAGAGTTACTAGTCCCAGAGTTACGTGTTCCAGAGTTACTCGTCCCAGAGTTACTAGTCCCAGAGTTACTCTCCAGAATTATGGCCCCAGAGTTACTCTCCAGAATCATGGTCCCAGAGTTACTAGTCCTAGAGTTACGTGTTCTAGAGTTATTCGTCCCAGAGTTACTTGTCCCAGAGTTACTCGTCCCAGAGTTACTCCTCCAGATTTACTTTGCCAAGAATAAGTCTTTGTTGAAATGGTCAAATGTCAGAACTTGCAGATTGTCAGCAGTACCAAGTCAAGCCAAGACCAAGTCCAAAGCTGCCAGCACTTCTCATGAGAAACTCTCGGCACTTCCTTCTCACTTTGCTTTGCTCTATAAATACAAGACTTATGCTTCATTCTCATGCACCAAAAATATCCACAAGCATACAAAGAAAACCAAAGTCTTTATTCACAAAGCAATCATACTCTCTATATATTATCTTTAGCTCTCACTACCATACAGTGATCAAAATATATTAAGAGTTATCATACACATTCTATATTTAAATACTCACTGCCATATGGAGAGTATTTAGGAACTTATTGTAAACCTACTAAGATCACAAAGTATATCATAGATATACAAACCAATCATTTTGTAAGCTATCTGTAAGCTATACCATTCAGAAGTGTAAGTCTGGTGAGGCTAAGAATACATAGAAGAAAAAGCCATTGTAAGAAGTATTTGATAAAGGATAATCTCACAGGGTGTGGGGACTGGACTAGCCAAGTTGGTGAACCAGGATAAGTTTTCTTGTGTTTTTTAGTTATTGTCTTGTTCTTATATTATTCATACACTATATTTTATCACACACATTAACACTAATTATTTAAACCTCTAAAGACATTACTAATCACTTTCTTCTTATTAAAGGCAACCTTTTTAAATACTAAGATAAATTTTAAAAGGGACACAATCCAACCCCCCTTGTTGTGTCGCACCTTATTCCATCAATTGGTATCAGAGCACCGGGCTCTGAATATACAGAACACTTAACCGTGTTAGAGTTAATCGATCAAACAGGAAATGGCTGATACAAAGTTTATAGCTGAAGGAGGATCATCACATAGGCCTCCTTACTTTAATGGTTCTGACTACTACTACTGGAAAGGTAAGATGAGATTGTTTCTACTATCTCAAGATAACAACATGTGGTCTGTGGTTGAAAATGGCAACTACACACCAATGACTACTGCAACAGACACAGTTGCGTCAGTTCCAAAAATTCAGTCACAATGGACAAAAGAAGAAAACGACAAGGTACTACTAAACTCTAAAGCTCAATTTATATTATCATGTGCTCTTAGCAGGGAAGAATACGACCGGATAGAAGAATGCACAACTGCCAAAGAAATCTGGGATGCTCTCAAAATACATCATGAAGGAACAAATCATGTTAAAGAAGAAAGAATTGATCTAGGAGTCAGGAAATTTGAAACCTTTGAGATGAAGGAAGAAGAAACCATAGATGAAATGTTCTCTAGATTCACTATAATTGTCAATGAACTAAGATCACTGGGAAAAGCTTATTCTGCTCATGAAAGAATTAGAAAAATTCTAAGATGTCTCCCAAAGATTTGGAGACCTATGGTAACAGCTATCTCACAAGCAAAAGATCTAAAGATTTTACAAGTTGAAGAACTTATAGGATCTCTTCGTGCTCATGAAAGTATCCTCAATGAAGATAAACCACAAAGAAAAGGTAAAATGATAGCTCTTAAAACCTCTCATAATTCTGCATCTCAAATCTCCACCTCACAAGGAATAACTGAAGAAGAGACCGGATTTCTATCTGAGGATGAAAATGATTTGGCTTTAATCTCTAGAAGAATTCAACAAATGATTTTAAAAAGAAATCAAAACAGAAAGTCATTTCAACCCAGGAAAGATTACCAGAAACCTGAGATTGATAAAAGCAAGATTACATGTTATGGATGCAACAAATTTGGACACTTCAAAACAGAATGCCCACTCAAAACTCATAGGAATTTTTCCTCTAAAAAGAAATCTATGCTTGCACAATGGGATGACTCAGAGAACTCTAACTCTGAAGCTGAAGATGAGGAAGCTAACCTATGCCTGATGACTAACTCCGATTCTGAAGAGGTAAGTACACTAAACTCCTGTTATACTTGCAAAGAAATAGGAATTTTATTTGACAACCTATTAGAAGATTCAAATATCTTAACTCAAAAATGCTTATTTCAAAAAGAACAAATTCATACTCTTAAAACTGAAAAAGAAGATCTAATAAAATCCAACTTAAAACATTTAGAAACCATTAAGGAGTTACAAAAGGCATATTCTTATTTGTCATTACATCAGAAAGTTATTAATGAAAAAATCAAACCTCTTAACAATCAAGATAAAATTGAAAGTCTTGTTGACTTTTAGGTCAAACTAGTCGATTGTTGACTTTCTGAGCCATTGACTGTAGAATCTTTGGAATTGAAGCTTGTACTTTGCCATATAGATAGTTTGAAACATCATAAGCCATATGAAATCCCTTGGAGACTTTGATTCATTGATTTTTTTAGAGAGTTCAAAACCCTAGTTCGTTAAGCCATTGTCTAGGAGGATGTATCTTTGAGCCTTGAACTTTGGTATGAGCTTGAATAGGAGAAAGAGATGGGAAAATTTTGGGGTATGACACTTATGCACTTCATCCGTACTCACCTTAGCCCCCATCTTCAATAAATCCTCTGTCGGAATCATAGGATGTGAATTCTTAGTTTGGTTCCAGCAGTTCTCACCAATAGAAAAAAGCTTTTGGTAAAATTGAGTAACAAATTCTTTAATTTGAACTCTATCTTCAATCCACCTCTCACTGTCATCCTTTAGCATTAGGGTTTTGTTAATTCTTCTCCTATTAACCGTTTTCAAGTGGTAGTATTTAGCATTTCGGTCACCGTTCACCAGCCATTTAATTCTTGATCTTTAGAACCACATCATTTCCTCTTGTCTTAAGATAGTTTTAAGGTCTCCTTGAAGCTTCTTTTCCAATTTTATCAAGTCCTTATTAAAATGTCTAATATGTATTTTACTTTGAATACCATGCAGCCTAGCCATTATTCCTCTCTTGACTCTTTGAGCATGTTGAACTGAACAATTTTTCCAATCTGTAGCATCATTCTCAATACGCTGGAGGTTTTGAATCAGATCATCCTTATTTATCCAAAATCCCTTCAGTCTTTCCATATATCCATACTCCATCATCCAAGCACTCTTGAATCGAAACGGTTTAGGGCTTCGCTCAATAGTTGCTGTTAAGCGATATCATGATTGGATGATGATCAGAGAACTCAACTCTAGTTAAAACTCTGACTTGACAGTTAGCAAACATCAGTCTCCACTCCTCGTTACTTAGAGCTTTGTCCAGTCTTTCAAAAATTCTCGGATAAATTTTGGACCATTAGAACCAAGATCCCACAGGCTGCAGTCCTCCATATTTTCTCTAAACATGTTGCATTTACGAGCAAAAACTTGACCTCCACCCTTCTTTTTGCTGACACAAACTATATCATTGAAATCTCCAGCAACTAGCCAAGGTTTATTAACTGTAACAGCCATTCTTTTCATATTTTCCCACATATACCTTGTTCGTTGCTCATGAGGGCTTGCGTACACCACTGTGAACAACCACTCCTGTCCTTGATTATTTTTAACTTCCAACTGAATAAACTGCTCCTTATTACTTATCATGGAGACCATCAATTTGTCATCTTTACACACTACCATAATACCTCCAGCATATCCTGAATTCTCAACAGAAATAAGGTTCTGAAATCCCTTTTTTTTTTAAAGGGCTATTCAACTTCATCGGGTCACTTCTTGTTTCCATAAACACAAAAATTAAATATTTTGAAACATTAATTACAACACTCACATCCTTGTCTTGCGATCTACATATAAAGAAGTAATTAATTTTCTTTAGTTGATATGAATTTAAGATATAGATACAATATTTTTGAGAATTAAATTACAAACCAATAACCACCCAATTCGCCCAAAGTTTAAGAACAAAATCTTCAATTGAAAACCTAAGAACAAGGATTGAAGAAAAACCCTTTCAATCATCTCCTAGTAAAATACGTACTATATCTTAAAGATTTATCACTTTAGAAGGGAAAAAATCATCACTTTTCACTTAACAATTATTTCTAAAAAATATATTTTACTTTTCTGTTGAGAACACTCAGCATGTGTTTGATATTTAAAAAAAATATTGATTCTGAATTAATTAATTTTATAAAATTAATTTTGGTTAAAAGTGAAAATAAAATAAAAAACTCTTGAAATTTGATGACTTCATATAAAAGAAACTATACAAATAGTACTTGAAATTACTTGAAAGTGATTCTTACTTGAAAGACTAGATATATTAACTCATTGATTCGTAGAAGTCAAAATCAAAGCATCAATATTGAATGATAGAAGTCAAATTGATGGACATGGAAGATTGTCTCAGTGCCATTAAATCAAGGATGAGCAAGTGGTGATGCATGTTTGTGACTGATCGAACTAATTTGGGACCATGTGTTGGAAATGTAATTCTTCTTATCGAATGATGAAGTAATTCAGCTGATTTTATGGTCAATTCAGCTTCTAATTTCGTAAAGGTATGTTCGATTAATTTACATCTTAAAAAATATAGTTTAAATTTGATATTAAATGAAACACGTACACAAAAAAAGATTAGATTCGTAAATAAAACATGTCATTGTCACGTGTTAATACGAAACACTTTTAAATTAAAATATCGATGTTACATAGGTTAACTAAGACATTTCGAATGATGAAGTAATCATCTTACTATGTATTCTTTTTTTTCCATTTTGAAGGAAATATATGATCTAGGTGCAAGGAGGATTGGAGTATTCAATGTACCACCAATTGGTTGTTTACCATTTCAGAGAACAGCAACTGGAGGAATAGAAAGAAAAATTGTAGTAGAATACAATGAAGCGGTAGAATTATACAACTACAAATTGTCAAAGGGGTTAGCTTCTCATTTTATCATTTATTTGGCTCATCATCTTAAGATATAAAGCATGTTCTGGACTTTTCAAAGTTATTGCATCACTTGTGGGCTTTTTGATTTCATTTGTTGCAAGCTGTTTGTTTTGTTTGACAGGTTTGATACAAGGCGTACAACTGAAGCTAGCTCAGGGCTATGTTCCAAGAGTTCTTAGGTTCAAACTTCACAAGCCGTGAAGCTGAAGTTTAAGCTTTCAATAAAGTAAGAGGCTGCCTGGATCTCATTTGACTTTTCATTGAATAGCTCCTTGCAGCATTCACTTCCAGCTTCAATGAGCAAATGCTTGGGTACTTGACTTCACTTTTCAATGTCTAATTACAAATTGTTTCTCTGATACATATCTCCTGCCATGGTAACGTATTTATCTCGTCATGGTAACATATTTATCTCGTCATGCTTGTGTCGTTGCCGTGTTATGCTTGTGCCGCTGCGTTTTGTTTATCTTATGCCATTGTTGTGTTGTTTCTTGAAAAATAATTAGTTAGTGTGAGAAATATCTTTTGTGATACAACTTTAAAATTTGACATGCTAGTATCTTGGAACGTGTGAACAATGCGTTTTAATCTTCTAACAAATCATCTTATTTGACGTGCTTTAGAAACTTCATTTATGTAATGATTATTTTACGAATTGTTTCAGTTAGCCTCGGTTTCTTGGGTGTGGCAAGAGACCTTTTTTTTGTAGTGAGTCTAACACCCCTACTTATTCATAGGTGATGTGAGATATAACTGCTCACATTTGCATCCAACTATCTTCTCCTCCCCTACCAATTTAAACCATGGCTCTAATACTACCTTTTGAAGAGATCGGGGAATACAACACTAACAACAGGACCAATGTTCAAGGACCACAAGAGAAAATGACGCCACATCTCCACCAAAATCTTAAGACATCACGTGTATGAGTCACCACTCTTATAAATTTAACATTTAGCTCATTCTTAGGCAACATGTGACTTAACCATTCACACTTAAATCGAACAATCTCCCTCACAAATGTGAGTTCCCATATCCTATAACAGGTTTCAACAGAGGACCCACCGTCCACTCTTCGATCAAGTCAAATCTCGTACTTTTATACCACTTGTTGAGAGACCGGAGGATGCAAAAATAGCAACAGGGCCAAAACTCAAGGATCACAAGAGAGAAAGACGATACATCTCTCTTACAAATTTAACATTTTACTCATTCATAGATTATGTGAGATTTAGTCATTCACACTTGCATCGATCAATATTTAGGAGTGTATTTCTCAAATGAATACTATATTAAGTGTTCGATACGATCCATAATTGAGATGTTTTATCCAAGGATGTCGAGGTTAATAAACTCAATGTTGTAAAATGTCAGATTATTAAACCTATTCCAATAATCTCTTATATGACTAATGAAACATTTTTAAACTTTAATTACAACACTCACATACTCTCTTGCGATCTACATATAAAGAAGTAATTTATTTTCTTTAGTTGATATGAATTAAAGATATAGATACAATATTTTGAGAATTAAATTACAAACTAATAACCACTCATTCATCAAGAACCCCAACTCGCACAAAATTTAAGAACAGAGTCTTCAATTGAAAACTTAAGAACAAGGATTGAAGAAAAACCCTTTCAATCATCTCCCAGTAAAATAAGTATATATCTTAAAGATTTATCTCACTTTAGAAGGGAAAAAATCATCACTTTTCACTTAATAACTATTTCTAAAAAATATATATTTTACTTTTCTGTTAAGAACACTCAGCACGTGTTTGATATTTTAAAAAATTGATTTTGAATTAATTAATTTTATAAATTAAATTAGGCTAAAAGTGAAAATAAAATAAAATAACTCTTGAAATTTGATGACTTTCTGACTCAAACAAATTTTGTAAATTATTGTGATCTTCTTAAACTCGAAAATTTATTCTTGTGCATAGAGGGATACTCAATTCCTATAAAAAAAAAAAACTATACAAATAGTACTTGAAATTACTTGAAAGTGATTCTTACTTGAAAGACTAGATACATTAACTCATTGATTCATAGAAGTCAAAATCAAAGCATCAATATTGAATGATATAAGTCAAATTGATGGACATGGAAGATTGTCTCAGTGCCATTAAATCAAGGATGAGCAAGTGGTGATGCATGTCTGTGACTGATCGAACTAATTTGGGACCATATGTTGGAAATGCAATTCTTCTTATCGGTTCCTATATGTCTCCTATAACTTCCTTATTTAAAATGTATGAATGCTTCATTCATCCATTAAATCATACCAGTTGACAAGTTAACAGTTGTGCCGAGATATAGATCACAAAGATACTGCGTTTTAAATTTGTGACATTTTACTTATTCACTTTTAAAATGTGATATTTCAACCGTCAGACAACTTTAAAAAAATTACAAATGCTTCAAATTTTATATTGTTAATGAATAAATCATTTTATTATATTATAAAATGATATATTAAATATAATAATTTATTTTTCGTATATTCTTTTAATTACTAGAAAAGTATCAAATATGGTCTGTTAAGGTGGGGGAGAAAAATTCATCCTTATGTGAATCAGCAAATTCAACAATTTCCCTGTAGCCAAATTGTACAAGTCCTTTTCACTGGTTGATGTGGAAACCTCAATTCCAAAATTAAATTCAAGACTGTACAACTGATCCTTTCTGGCAGTTTATTTATAATAAAAGATGTTGCAGCTTCATACAAGGCAGTAATTTCCTGTTACCTATATTTCTGTCTCCTTTTCACTTACATGCATCATAAATTGCCTTATAATAAGCCAAACTAGATACTATTCTTAAAAAGTATCCAAATCTTGGACACTCTTGAGCAATTTGTGGATCTGCACTAATTATACCCTATTGTAACATGTTGTACTCAATCTCAATCGTTTATGTTGTACTCAATTCCAATGATTTATTCGAGATCATACGATTTCGAATAAATATTTATCAAATTAATATTTAACAATCTCGATTATTGATTAAGATTGAATAGTCGAGATCATTTATTGTGAGAAGAGGAGAAAGAAGCAATAGTTTCAGTAACAATAAAATATGTCAATACAAGAGTTACAGAATAAAATAAGCAATAATTTTTATATCACACTATAGATTTATACATGTTCGATCTAACCACTTGAAAATATAGTTTCTTTTAGAGAATTTTTCTAAAAATAACCTTTAGTTTTTATAAGATAAGCCCAAACAACCTTAAACTATATTTGGAGTTTTTACATAGGATTATCCCACAAATCTTTCTACCAACAAACAACACTTTTATATAGGTTTAACTCAAGAATCCTCACCCAAACTTTTGTGTATAGCTTGAAATCTTCAAATTTTTTATAAAAATATTACACAAGAGAAACACATTCTTAAATATAACAGATTAAACACATCACCAATTATAGTACAACTATCAAAAAGACTTTTCAATCTTTCAACACTATGATAATTCTATTGAAAAAATAATAATTTTAGAAAGAGAGAAAGTATAGAAGTAGTAGAGAGTTTTATATACAAAAATTGGGTGTAGATTTTATATAGAAAAAAGATTTGCCTCCAAAAGAAAATGATATGTGCCAAATAAATGATGTAATTGATTAAAATATGATCAAGTCAATTAATCTACTTCAAAAAATGGAAACCCCTTTACCTAGAAAAGAAAACCCTAAAAAAATCATATCAAAATCATAATACTCAATTACAACCAACAAAATCGTAACCAGAATACCCAGCTAAAGTACACTCCATTCCTTTGGGGTACCATAGATTCATAAGTGGTGTGCTAGTGAGATGCTTCATAATACGCTTGACCGCATTGAGGTGAGATTCTTTGGGGTTTCCTTGAAAGCGTGAACACGGACAGAGAAAATGCATGATACAACACGAGATGCAGTAAGATAAACGAGAGAGCCTATCATAACTCGATATTTGATTTTTTTCTACTGATTGATGAAGGTGCCTTCCTTTGATTGATAAATTTATAATCCAAGAAAGTGTCACAACTCTCCCATCATAGACATTTAAAAATCATTCTACATCACATCAAAAAATCACTTGCACAAAGATTTGTTGATGACACCAAACATGATATCACCAACATAAATTTCAACAGGTAAAATGCCATGCGCGTTTTGCTTAATGTAAAGAGATGTATCAATCTTGCCTAAGATTATTTTCAAGTAGAAACATGCTTAAATGTTTGTATGAAGCCCAGTGAGTTTGTTTCAAGCCGGAGAGAATCTTTTTCAGCTTGAAGACATGATCAGGAAAATTAAAAATTTTAAAACCTGGGAGGTGGGTCAATGTTCCTTTCCTCTTGGATGTAACCGTTTAAGAAGACGCTCATTACAAACATTTGGAAGAGTTTAAAATTCAAAATGCATGAGAAGGCTAAAAGAATCCTTACAGCCTCTAGTTTAAGCTTGTTACGATTGACCCATTTGGATTTAATCACTATATTAGATGAAGGTTTGAGAGCATTTTCCCAAACATTGTTTCTCTCAAAATAATTTAATGCTTCTTGTATGGCAAGAGATCGATGTTCGTGAATGTGAGCTTCATTAAGATTATTTGGCTCAAATTGGGAAGAAAATACCATAAAGTTACTGTCGTAATGCAAAAACAAATATTTATCACCTCCACAAGGATTGGTTGTGTTTCAAAGATTTTTCTATAGTTTCAATGATTTTAATAATGGTTTGTCAGAGTTTGATTATTTGTGAAATTTTGAAATAACATAAAGTAAAATGACAGAAAGTAAAATGAACTTTTGTTTTTGACAGTTGAGAAAACCTATTGGGATGATATTTCATCTACATGTCATCATGTATGATCGTGTTCAATAATATGCAATACTAATCAGCTATTAATATTATTGTCCATCGCTCTACCTCGTATCTCATTCCCCTATCACCAACATGAGATCAATCGTATTGACTATTTGACGATCTCTTAGCCTATTAACCAATACAATAGCATTAAGTTTTGATAGTTCATACATATACTATACCTAAATTTGAATTTAGAGTTTAGCATATCCAATAGATGAAAAACTTGGACCTAGTAATCAGAAATACCTTTTAAAAATCGAGTCAAATAATGAAAACATGTTTTAGGCAACTAATCCAAAACAAGCATTACAAATGTAGCCTTTAGCTTTCTTAGCAAGCTTTCATTTCTTCACCAGTAAGTCATTTCCAATTCATCCAAGTGGATTTTGCAACCGTATTTTCTCTTAGCAGACCCTTATTTTAGCTTAGCGAGCAAACCCTACCTTTACCTTAAAGTTACTTAGCCCACAATTCATATGAACCCCCTTTGTTTTTGCTAAAAGAGCATTTTTTAACTTAGGGAGCTTTTAACATCGGCCGACGAGAAATATTATAAAAGGTGAGTTTTTAACATCGCTTAGCAAGCTTTTAACATCGTTTATAAAGCTTTTAACATTTCTTAGTTAGACAACTAATGAAGATTTGGTCTGATTTATCTTTTTTTGTGAGTTTTTGGATCGAACTCTAGTATCTCGACAGTGATAGATTCTTAGTTCGACAAAGTTTAAGCATGTTGTCGAAGTCTGTTCACATGATGATGTCGAAATCCTGCATGTTGTAGTCGAAATATGTTCTACCATGTAGTAGTTCATAATGCTAGGTTTGTTAGCATTTTGAATTGGTCATGTTTGTTTAGCCCAATTGTTTAAGTTAGTTTGTAGCCTAAGTTAGTTTAGTAGTCTATAAATACACTAGTTTTCTTAGGTTATTGAGAGAGGTTGATTGTTGTTATTCACTTGTAATTTTTGAACCCTAATAGAGAAAATGAATAGAAAAACAGTTAAAACCATTTTGTAAAGGTTTATGGTGTAAACATTCCCACTTTTAGAACTGGTAAAGTGATTTTGATTTGAATTAGATTTTTTAATCATGCATTCAGAAGAATCAAAATTTACATTATTACCTTTGTCATGTAATTCGCAAATACTTAGAAAATTATGTTTTAAACCATAAACTAAAAGAACTTTCTCAATTTTTAGATTAGTGAACTTACCAGTGCATTTGTACCAATGATCATTCCTTTGTTGCTATTATCAAAAGAGACAAATATTTCATTTTTAATGTGGATCTATGTGCTTATAGGTATGAAGTTGATGATCCTAATGCTGACAACCTTCTTGATGTTTTGATGTAGACAATGCTGATGAGTGTTGAAGTCAGTAGTGACATCTTTCTAAATCTTTGATGTTGGTGATTAACTTGAAGATATCTCAAGACTCATCTCACAAAATATGCAAGGTTCTAATGAATTGCTTGTATGAACGGTGCATCAGGCAAAGGAACTTGAAAGGTTCAGAGTTGTGAAAGAGGGGAAGTGTGAAAGCTCTTTTGGTCGTGTCTGTCTGAGTGATCAGAGTCTTGTGAAAGTAGGAGAGTAACTCCTATGATACTAAGAAAACTCTCTCTCTCTCTCTCACACACACACACACACACTCACACACACACTTAAAATACTTTTAAGGCCTCATTTACTTAACAAAATCACCTAAAAATGTTTTTAACACTTAACCAACTGATTAGGGGATTGTCTGCTTTATTACAAGAAATTTTCAAATTGTCTAGTCAACTAGATTATATACCTAATAATTAGATGATGTCTAACCGAGTCTATAATCGTTCATGACAATATCTTATCAAAACCTTCCTTTTTTGGGCCACGATAATTGGTTATTTGATGTACCTAATTGTTTAACCATTAATTTGGCTCATGAGTTATTTCCATTTTAAGCTAATTTTTATCCTATATATTGAAGGCCTCTCCTCACTTCATTACACACTAGATTTTGGAGTTTTCTTAATTCTTTATAATTTCTCTCTCTCTCTCTCTCTCTCTCTCTCTCTCTCTCTCTCTCTCTCTCTCTCTCTCTTCTCCCTCTTTAAATATTATCTTTCACCAATGTTGTCTTAGTGCCTTGTGAGTGAAAACTAATTGCGAGGAAAGATTTTATTAATGTCATGTCATTGTTTTACTTTCAAGAGAATGATATTCTTGAAGAACTTATTTTGGTTTTTGAGATTAACCATTGGAAAATATATGTTTGGTTATAGAACTCAACCTATAAAAGTTTTGTTTGGTTATTGAGATTAGCTGGTGAAATCTCTACTCTGTTTGTGATTTCATCTAACAAAAATTTCACTTTTTGTGGGGGATAAGCCAGTCTAAAATCTCTTGATTTACTTGTATCAAAGGTTAGTGGGCATAAACTATAAAAGCTCGTTATTATAGTAAAATCTCAAGAAGATCTCTTAGGGATAAGACTAGGTCAACGTTCGGCTGAACTTGAATATTTCTCTAATGCCATCTCTCTAACCATATCACTTTATTTTATGTTATTTATTTAACTGTCTTAGTTTCTTTACGCTGCTTTTCTCTCTGATTTTTGTGGATATTAACACAATTTTATTTTAAGTAATAAAACTTTAAAATTAGTCACAAATTTTAAATGCTACAATCACCCCCCCTCTCGTGTGCTTGAAGTCACTTATCCAACCTTTAGGAGTAAAATAAGAGAAAAGAGATTTATCAGATTAACAATCACCCCTCGTTTGTACAAGTTTTCTCTATAGGGGAGTCTGTATTGTAAAATTTGCCAAGATAAGACTACCACCTTGGAAGGAGCTAAACTACCCTAGATAAGAGGAAGGATCAAATTCATTTTCTAATTTGAAACTTGAGTAAAGATTTACCTTTCCAACAACATGATAAGCAGAGGTAATTGATAAAGTACCTTCTCTAGAATGCTTCCAAACCCACTTATCTTTATCTAGGAAAATATTAACTACTCGGAGTAGAGAAAGAAAGTTTTCAAACATAGGTAATTCACAAAGAAAAAAATACATGAAACCTAATGTCCTAAACTAGTTTTCCATTAACCACTTGTCCGAACTCTCCCATCAACCCATCCAACAAATTATACTTAGATAAGAGACCAGAGAACTTAATCTTAGCGTAGTGAAACCTAACCAAGGGTCATTCCCAAAGGAAGTTTGGTTTCTATACGTAATTTTCCTAAGGATGACATCAATAAACCAATTAGAATGATCATCCTCTTTATATCCAAGAAGAGACACCCCTTTCCACAAGAATAAGTTATTTAAATACATGTTGTTCCCCACCTCTCCTTCAAAGAGGAAACAATTGAAACATTATACCTAGCCACAAGGATATATTTCCAAAAGACTGAGGCATCTATAAGAAACCTCCATTTACACTCTTCCAAAAGGGCTAGAATTACTACTTGGAGGTCCCTAACTCCTAACCCCATTATACTCTTTGGCTTTCACACATCATCCCATTTAAGCCAAAAAGTCGCTGAATCTCCTTTCCCTATCCCAAAAGGAACCTTCTTTGTAACCCAACAAACTTTTTCCAAACCTTTACTTGCATCTTAAAAAAAGACAAGAATATGAGAATATCATTAAGTACAACGTTAAGAAGAGCCACTCAACCATGCAAACTCATATATCAATGCTTCCAAGACTGGAGTTTTATGGTCAGCAAATTGAATAAAGGGTCAAGTAATTTTAAGCCTATGATTATCCCTCACTGAAAAATCTAGGTACTTAAACTAGAGGGTTCCAATCTCACAATGAAGAAAAATCACTTGTGGAGGATAATAAGTCTGGATCAACATAAACCCCTATAAGACTGCTCATGAAGAAGTTAACCCGGAACCATGAAACATGTTCAAAACCTCTAATAATCGTCTTAAATCTCCACATATTCTCAATATTTAATTCCTCAATATTGCAAGTTTGTTACAATTATTGTAAAAACTAGAGATGTTTAATGGGTAGTCTGGAGAAGTGGTTAGAGTAGTTCTCATACGACATAGAGAGTTAGATAAAATAATACTTTCTTAGTAGATTATATGCGCGAATCTACTAAGAAAAAAAATCCCTCTATAAACAAATGAAGAAGAATAGAATAAATACACTAGGGTTATAATTAGAATAGTAAAAGTTATTAATGCAATATTTATAAAGAAAACATCTAATAAAACGTAAAACAAAACTAGATTACATTTAATTTGGTTTCATAAATTTGTTTCTATACTCTATACTATTTAATTTTACATTGAAAAAGAAGATCAATTTTCTATGTTGGAATTGATTCAAGAACATTTCATATATTCAAATTATGTTTTGATCACTATATATTTGGTGACAATTGTTTGTAATATAAAATGGTGTGATTTCCAAAAAGTGTTTGTAATAGAAAGTGGTGTGTTTTCTAAGTGTTTTAATTATAAAGTAGTGTACTTTCTAGTTTATGTGAGAATCATCATATTATTTGATGATTTTGGAAAAGATCCTTTGATTCAGGGAGATTCAAAGTATATCATAGGTTTGATGTTTATGTTAGAAGATTGTAAGAGAGGTCTTGGTGTGAGGCTTATACAAAGATGTAACATAGTGGAGTATTCTTCAAGGTGTCAAGGGACTAGATATACCCTTGGTTTATAAAGGGAACTGGGATAATTTCTCATGCACTTTAACTTTCTGCACTTTATATTTCTAAAAGCATGTCATTTTAATATTCAAAGAAAATTAAGAATATAGTCGAAAAATCGGGAAACATTAATTCACCCCCTTTTAGGTTGCATCTCATAGTTACACATTTGTCTTTGGACAATGATATAATGAGAGTTTAAAATGATTTGCCAATGGAGAAATAAAATTCTTCTAGTTATTAATGCCAAACTTGTGTATCACCTTTTTAATATAGTTTTTCTAATAGAGCCATAATTTTCTAGCACTTATATCTCTATGAATTTCCATACCAAGAAAATTCTTAGCAACACCTAAGTCTTTCTTGTAAAAATCCTTTTCTAACATGATTTTCAATTCATTTACATCATGTAAATGATTAACAACAATCAACATATCATCAATATACAATAACAGAAAAATAAAAGAGCCATCATCAAGGCTCATGACATAAACACAACACTCATACTCACACCTTTTGTAGCAAATCTTAAGCATGTATGAATCAAAGCGCTTGTAGCATTTTCTTGGAAGTGGCCTTAACCATACTAAAACCTCTTAAATTTACAAACAAGCTTCCATATCTAGTGACACTTAAACCCTCTTTCGGCTCCATGTAAATTTTCTCATCTAGATAACCATGAAGAAATGTTGTCTTCACATTCATATGTTATAAATACATGTCTCGGCAGGCTACCAAGGCGAATACTTTCGTAATAGAAGTATATCTGATGACCTAAGAGAAAATGTCATAATAATAAATCCCTTATTTGTGAGTACCCCATTGCTAAAAGATAAGCCTTAAACTTTTCCCATTATTTTTGTGTTACTGATGGTTTTCTCTTGAACATCCACTTACAACTAATGACCATTATTCCCATAGGAAGCTGAACAAACTCCCATGTCTAATATTTCTTCAAGGAATACATCTCCTCAATCATTGAACCCATCCACTTATCTTTATCCTAACTAGCTATAGTCTCTCGAAAAGTAAAAGGGTCTCCAAAACTAGTAACAAATGCATAGGCTTACAAGTCTTCATACCCATATCTTTCTAGTGTCTTAATTGACTGGTTCTCTCTATCATATACAAGAATATAATCATGTACTCCACCTAAAACTCCAATTTCAAGCCCAATTTCAGTACCAAAGTATGGTTCCTCTTACTGTTGAGGCACTACCTACATATTTTTCACTGATGGTGGATCAACATCCTCATGGGTCACCTTTTTATTGGAAGTTTCTTCTTAAAATGCTGATATTTCTATTGCAATTGTCTGCTTCAACATTAAATGCTGATGAAAAAAAACATCTCTACTGATTACCATCTTGTTTTTAATTGGATACCATTAACTTAAAACCCTTCACATCTTTTGTGTAACCGATGAATACATGCTTATTCGACTTTGGATCAAGTTTTGATCAGTCTTTACTAGATAATTGCACTTTAGCGGGAAACCTAAAAATATTTAAATTGTTAAGATCAATATGATTACATGTCCATACCTCCTTTGCAACCTCCCCATCCAATTAAGCTCGTGGTAACATGTTGATAAGATAAGACACCATGTTAACTACCTCTGCCTAGAAACCTTTTGATAGTCCAACATTTAACAAGAGAGAACCCGCCCTTTCAGTTAAATATTTATTAATCTCTGCCACACCATTTTGTTGTGGTGTCTTGCAAATTGAGAAATATCTTTGAATATCGTGTTCTTCATAAAACCTCGTGAATTTCAAATAAATGCACCATGTCCCATTATATAAGCATAATTACTTGATTGTTAAGCCTGTTTAGTTCTTTACCTCTTCCTTCCGCAACTTGAATTTGGTAAAAACATCAGATTCCTTCTTCAAGAAATACACCTAAACCTCGAGAGAAAGTTCATATGTGAAAGTAACAAAATATTTAGAACCACCTATGATATCCTTTTTGTATGTTCCCACACGTCTAAATGCACATATGAAGGTGCGAGACACACAATAAGGACTTAATCCACTATAACCAAATTGATTACAGACAACCACATTGACCGCATCCAATGCCTTATAGAGACTCCTGATTAGCACTTAGTCTCTCAAGAAAACCACCATAATAAGCATATGATCAACCTTACTGACAACCCCAACAATTTCAACTGATCCTTATCATGAAACCACTATAACCACAACCACAGTCTTTTCGAGGCTTCTGACTAGCACCTAGTCCCCCAAGGAAACAATCAACCAAGTTGATTACAAGTGTGTATTACAAGATGCTTCTATTAAGCAGATTACACAATGTTTAAGTACATCAACGCAAAAGTGTTGATAATCAAGACACGAACAAAAGTTCCTTGTTAAAATACAAAACTATACAAAGATTTCTCTAGCAGAGTTTGTGTAGCACTTTGGTGTAGTTTTGTAAAACTGATTCTTTGATTTCAAATTCTTCCAATGGATTCCTTTATAAAGAAGGATATACCCATTGGAGGGTAGAATAGGAAATTTAAAGTACAATTGTAAAGTCCCCAACCGCCATGGTGGGAATGGTAGAAAACAAGTATAGGTTGGGTTATCCTTACGCCACCCTATAAGAGTAGAGGTCACAGTTTACGTTAGTACTTTTATGTTCACCATCCCACGCAAACCGCCCTTGATCTTCTAAGTCTTCAGAGGCTTCTGATTGTATGTTGATTGAAGCATGTTTTTGATGGCCATAACTTAAATCTCCAGTCCCTAAGTCTTTGAGTCTTTAGAGCTTATTCAGTAGAACCTTGTCTTAAGAGTCTTCAACACTTGGTCTTCAGAAGTGATGTCTTTAGATATTTAGAACTTGGGGCACAAAAGTAAAGCTTTAGAAGGCCTCCAGAGCTTCCTTACAAATTCCCGATTAGAAACTCTTGTACTAAAGTTCCTTGACACTGTTGCATAAGTAGCATTCTAGAATCTTGACTTCCATTGTAACACTTCGCTAGTATTCTTCCAAAGTGTTGAGTTTAGAACGTGATGATGTCACATGACTTCTTACTAGATTCAGAACCTGCAAGGAAAAATCCACAAACTAGAAAGAAAATTGTTAGTGTATATAATTGTTCCTTGAGATAACATGTAAAGTTATCATCAAAACCTAAGGGTGGATGCAGAACCAATCTTGTTCTTACAATCTCCCCTTTTTGATGATAAAAAAACATGTACTTTAATAAAACAATTTATATTGGGTAATCACAAAAAAACTCAAATTCAGAAAAGCTAACTAGCTCCCCTTGAATATGTTAATACTTTAAAATTCATTTAAGCTTGTTCATAGTCTCCCCCTAAGCCCAAGACTCACAAAATGAATTTTGAAGTACAGAATGAACTATAGACAAGGAATACTTCTCCATTGACGTCTTATCAAAGTCTAACTATAACTTCCTGGTCTTCATCTCAGAACCTGGCGTACTATAAGAATACTATGAGTATTATAACCTAGTTTAGTTACTATCTTAATGCCAAGCATCTAACATCAGAACTTATAACTTTGGTTATCCAGAAGCTTGATGACACACCAGTAGGTGCGAAGCGTCATATCATCAGAAGGTTCAACACCTGAACCAATTCTTGTAAGACCATGTATTCTGACTATGTCTTAGACCATCTCTTCTGACCGTGTCTTGGACCATGTCGTAAAACATGTCTTTTGACCATATCTTAGACCACATCTTAGAATATGTCTTTTGACCATGTTTTTTGACCATGTCTTAGAACATGGCTTTAGACCATGTTGTTTAGAACATATCTTATGACCATGTATTCAGAAGGTTCACAAACTTTGAATTAGTACCAGAACAAAAGTAAACTTACAACACTTCCAGAAAATTTGCAACTTTTGAAGTTTCAGAGTATGGTCCTTCAGAACATTGGTTACAACAACTTTCGGATAGTCCACAAATTCTAAACAACTTTGTAAAATAACCAAACGTTGTAGAAGCACACGTTTAACATTCTTTCACAAAGTTCACAACTTCTGAACAATATGCTTAATTAGAGATTACCCTTGACTTGCTTCCAGACAGTTTTCCAACTTCTGAAGCATCAAAGTTAAAACACCATACTTTCAGAAAGTTCACAACTTCTGAACAATGGGTGTTATCAACACATGATCACCTTACTTTCAAACATTCCACGACTTCTGAATAGTTAAGGTATCTGAGCTTGATTTAATCATATTTTTAGAAAGTTCATAACTTCTAAACAATAGGTGTCATCAACACATGATCAACTTACTTTCAAACAGTCAACGACTTCTGAACAGTTAAGGTATCTGAGCTTCATTTAACCATATTTTTAGAAAGTTCACAACTTCTGAAACATACGTTGTATTAGTGCACTCATGTATTGAATCAGAGTGAGCTTGCAAAATATCAGAGTGTAGGCTCACAACCTCTTTTCTAAAAAATCTTATAACTTCTGAAGACATCATAGTGTCAAAGCATAAAAACCTTTCATAGAGAAGTAGAATATCAAATTAAGATTCATTTTAGAAAGTACACCACTTCTAAACAACGACATCTTTTCTTACATATGCTTTTAGCTAATCCTAGCAGCTTTCGTGCATCCTTGATTTTGATTACGTCTGTTGACGCCAACATCTTGATCTCGTCTTCTGATGTTAACTTCTTAGGATCTTCTGAAGCCATATGGTCTTATACCAGAGGATGATCTTCTAATAGCTTAGCCAGATTACTTGTCTATTAAAGCCAATGAACTTTTACAAAGTTCCTGAATCAAACATAAAACATGGGTTAATAGCAAAAGTATTTCATATCTGTGGTGTCATTTTTTTTACCTCCCCGTTTCACTTGGGAGGACGGCACGCTAGACCCTTCACGCGAAATTTGGAAGGAGAATGCGCCCGTGGTGGGAGGAATTTTGTTTCAGTTCTTCCTACGATATCACACGAACTTTCTTATTGTCCTACGAGTAGGAAAGGGGAAAAAAGATCTCAACTAAACCCTAGGAGTTTGCTAAGTGTGGGGATTTCACCTAGACTAGAAATTCTGGAGTCCGGGGGGTCGGTTATACATAGGGAAGTGTTTAAACACCCTACATATCTGTAGTACTCTACAAGAACCTTCTCTGTGTCTAAATGTGTTTGTGCTGCTAATGATTATTGGGAAAGTTTTTCCTTTGTATTAGGAGAAGGAATTGAATTGAATAAAAGAAAGACAGACAGACAGACTGACTATTTTTGGTATTTTATTAGCTCGCTGAGATTCCTTGTGAACCTCATGCCTACATATCCCTAGTGGAAGTCAGAGCTTAATGTAGTTCGGGGAAATAATTAATTATTAATTATTTTTGGGTGCCTTGCTTGAAGCTCAAGGTTGAAGCTTGAATTAAATCTCTGTTTACAGTAAAGAGACATGAAGTCATCTTTATAGAGAGGTATTTCTACTATTCCACCACAAACATTAAAAGAGTGACAAAATAACTGAATTCATTTCATTCAAGAGGGGGACCTTACTTGTGTATGTGCAAGTATACCAGTCAAATGCCTCTTAAATGAAAGAAAAATGCTCATCCAAATTAGGGAAAGTTACCACATGTCTGGGTTTTACTGCCAGCTCATGCCTTTCAAAATCCTAAATGGGAGACTTGATTAAAATGAAATGTAATGTTTGTTTGTTTGAATGTGGTGAGATAGAGGAAAGATCTCTCTATAGAGATAAGCTATGTCTATCTACTGTATAAAAGATTTGATTTTTAGCTGGCTTGTATGAGGCCCAAGCTTGAGGCTTTTTGATTGATTGATTATTATTATGACTCTGGGAGAAAACTCCACTGGGGATTAATTTACAAGGGATTTTTATGTTCTGTACAAAGCCCAGAATTGAGGCTGACTTTACTTAGGGGAAATCTATTCTGATGGGTTTTATTTGGTGTTCTGTACAAAGCCCAGAATTGAGGCTGACTCTAACTAGGGGAAATATTATTTTCTGCCTTGTATGAAGCCCAAGGTTGTGGCGGACTCTTAAATATACTGAGTATGGATGACTCTATGAGAAAAGATCCTAGATGTTAGGAATCTTTGACACACGACATATGGTTTATCTGCCTTGTACAAAGCCCAAGGTTGTGGCTACTGAACAATGAAGGACTCACTAGGGGAGACTCTATTATCTGCCTTGCACAATGCCCAAGGTTGAGGCTGACTATTAACAGGGGAGTTTTATTGTTTTGGTGCCTTGTATGAAGCCCAAGGTTGAGGCTAACTGTTTTTGTTGGGTTTTGACTCTACTGAAGGATTTATTTATTAAAAGACTGATTTTTTGGAAGCTAACCCTTTCCAGGGATTTTGACTCAGCTGGTGAGTTTATCTTTTGAAAAGAATGATTTTTGGAAGCTAACCCTTTCCAGGGGTTTTATTCTTTTAAACAGGTTTTTATTAATTGACTTTGGAGGCTAACCCTTTCCAGGGGTTTTGACTCTTTTTTGGGGAAATTATCTCTTAAAGGAATAAATCTTTGGATTTGAAGGAGTGATGTTGGAGGCTAACCCTTTCCAGGGGTTTTTGTTAAGATGAAAGAATGATTTGGAGGCTAACCCTTTCCAGGGGTTTTTATTAAGATGATTGGCAGAAAGATTATCTAGTGGAGACTTCTTGTTTAAAGCCCAAGATGAAGGCTGACTCTTGTTGAGGATAAGCAAACATGGATCCTAGACTCTGCTAAGGAAAATTGATGAAGATAAGGGTGACAGAGACTGTCCATGTCTCTCATTCCAAAAGGTGTACTCAATGTAAAATTGAGACAAACTTAGCTTGTTTAAAGTCTGGTTTAAATTGGAAGAAACTCACCAGGGTAGGTTAAAAGGTGACTAAAGACCTGTTCCTATGTTTATAAGAAACCTGATGGGTCCTTGTATTCAAGCTCAAGAGGAATCTGGAAATGATTTTAAGAAGCCTGTGGGTCCTTGTACAAAGCCCAAGAGGAGGCTAATCGAGGGTCATCGAGGGTCCTTGTTATAGCATAAGAGAAAGCTATGTGGTTTTGAACTTAATTTGGCTCTAAGCAAATGGGTAAGAGGTTTCACCGGGAATAATTCCTCTTTGGGTGGATGTGTCCTATTTTTTTTGGATTCTAAGGTTTTTGCCAAGATGTTTCACCGGGAATAATTCATCTTGGGGGTTTGAACTACAGATCTCTAATTAGGAAAGAGCCTTCACCGGGAAGACATTCTCAATCCTAGGTCATATTCCTATGATATATATATAGTTTAACTGTCCTAGGGTTTACACTCAAACGTAGTTCTAATATATATATAAACAGTTCTATATTTGACAATAATTTAAATAAAGACTGTAAATTGAAAGCTTGTAAAGCCTAACCTGGATGGAGTGGAGGCCTTTGAAGAAGTATGTACAAAGCCTTACCAGCAATTGACGGATAACAGTTGAATATATATGATAAACAGTTAATGGTTTTTTTGAAAACAGAAGAAGTGAAGATGGACAAAGGTCACATAGGTATCTGAAGAGTTTCACCGGGAATAATGCCCTTCAAATACCAGAAGAATGTTTTGAAAACAGAAAGGAGTTTTTGTAAATACAGTTTTGAAAAACAAACTATGAAAAGAAAAAGGTGTTGGGACTTACACTCTATTAGAGGCCCACTTAAAAATGATTTACTGTTTATGAGAAACAGTTGAAAACGATTGAAATGATATAAGGTTTTGTTGTTTGAAAACCTTAATCATCCGTTTAATTGGAGACTGAAAACAGTTTTGAACATTGACAAAAGTCAACTTAATTAAGGCAAAGATGAAATCTATACCTAATTAAGACCTAAATAATTAGGGTTTTATCATAAAATTATTCACAAAGTAATTGGGTTAAAACAAAATGAATATATATATATTTTCAAAGCATTTAAGAAAACACTAAAAACATACTATTTTAAACCTAATAAAAATATATGAAATAAATAATATTTGTATGATTTTTTTTATTATTCACAAAATAGATATATTAAATAGCAAGTATGTGAAAAATAAGGTGAAAATGGATATTTTTGATAGGTTAGATAATTGTGTGAAGTTTGTGAATAAAACAAAGAAAAATAGTGGTAAAAAATTGGGTTTGTCTCCTCCAAGGTTTGAACACACGCCCTCTAAGTCACCAGCTCAAAATAACACCACTGGGCCAACGCGCGCTTGGTGTTTATGATACACATCCAGTTCATTATATTTTCAAACAAGTAGCAAATCATGGAAAAATAAAAGAAACAAAAAGTCTGGGGCGAGGGGGATTCGAACCCCGGACTTGAGGCATGAGGAGACTAAGAGCGCATGTGAGGCCACTAGGGCAAGTTATTCATTCGTTTAGAAAATGCCTATCATTAAAAATAAAATAAACTTTGCCCAGAGATTTGAATTTTTGCGCGCCATGGCCATAGTCGTCTTCTTCCTCGAGCTCAAAGATTTTCAAATTCCTAACTCTCTGGTTTCTCAACTAAATGGCATGATGTAAACATCAATATTGTTCTAAATTTCCTCACGAATCCAGATATGTAACTAACATTTATTTATATTAACTATAGCTACCTAATTTCTCAGAAAACTCTAAGAACACATGAACCCTAAATTTGAAATTAAATGACAAACAAGATGAATAAACGAATGATGATAGAGGGTTTTCAATCCTCTGATGATGCTGAACGAGATAGAATCGAGCTTTATCACAAAGAGTACTTAAATTAAAGAGATGGAGTTCAGAAACTTACCTCTGAAAATGGAGGTCGTGAGGATGATAGAGAGCACCTGGGCTTGTATGAATGATCCCAAAAGCTTCCTTGGGACTCAGTGATGCTAACTGAATGCTTATTGTAACTTCAATTCTCCTGAATTGCTCTATGGACCTCCCTCGATTTGAGCTTCAAGTGGACATGGAGAGTGATGAATCTTGAGTTACAGATGAGCTGCAGCCATCTGAACAGCTTCACTATGACCTGAGGAACACGTCTGGATGCTTGGCTTTGTTGGAAACCTTCTGAATTGCTCTATGGACCTCCAACTGCAACAGCTCCAAAGTGAGAGCAACAATGGCGTTCCTCCACTTACAGAAGTGATCCAGGTGCTTGGATCACCTCAAATGAACCCCTTTGAGATGTTAGAATGCTTACTTTCTAAAGATAAGCTCTGGTTTGAAGAAAACGATTCTTCTTACCAAAGAACTTTGAAAAACCATAACCATGAGAAGAGAAAGAGAAAGCAAGGAATATGGTTGCTTTGGTGTGTTTTCTGAATGAGAAAGAGCCCTATATTTATAGGCAATTGATTCAGAGCAATTGTGTATAGTGAGTTTGCTTAGTGAAGTGAGTTTGGTTTCTTAGCCATGAAGAAATTTCAAGGAATATCCAAGAGTGATCATTGCAATTTCGAGCCAGCCCCCCCATCCATTGATCCTATCTGATCTTAGGGAACATTTCTGATGCAGAGTGAGCTCTAATTGGTTGGTGAGAAGATTCCTTGGGTGATTCATCAATTTGCCATAAATTCCCAAATGTAATCATTACATAATCACATGTTCTTGTTTTGGGAATCTTCCTCAATTCTCATGTCATGATGGAAATGAATGCATGGCATGTTTTCAGATGTGTTATGGGTCGTGTAGCATCCATAAGTGAGGTCATGTGCACAAAATTGCAAAGTTCAAAAATGATGCATGACCTATAATTTTACTTCATGGTGCCAACTTTGAACAAGCATAACTCTTAGCTCAAAATGAATTTGGGGAAGGTTGAGCACAATTTGGAAAGCCCTAAACATCTACTTCAAATCATTAGTTTATGGTTTCTTCAGAATCATTTGGGAAAATTGTGAAAAATGAGCCCAAAGTTGGATGAAAACTAGGTTAAAAACACTTAGAAAAATTTCTAAGTTTTTATAACCTAAAGCTTGAAAATTCCAAATCTCTTAAATGATTGATTTCTTGAAAAAAGTTGCATTGTAAGATGTTGTTTTATTTTGCAAGATCTACAACTTTCATGTTGGAAGTTTTTTGAGTTGTGTAGGTGAAATTTTGAGTTCCCACAATGCCCTCAAAAACCCTAATTCCCGACTTTTTGCTCCTTGATGATTCTTCTTGAAATTTCTTTGGTCAAATGACTTTAATATCCATATATTGATGATATTGATCTTTGAAAGTCATGGTTTGACCAAAAATCTTAAAAGTCAAAGGTGATCCCATACAGTTGACTTTTTCTAGATAAAGTGAGATTTTGGACTTTTGTGTGGAATTAAGATCTTCTCCTCAAATGAGTGATGTAAATGGGTTATATTGAGGTAGTAGAGGTTCTTGAATCATGTCTTGAGTTTTGGATCCATGCCCTGATTAACAGTCAACTATCCTGGTGAATTAGGTCAAAAACCCTAATTGTCGACCAGATGAAAATGATGACTGTAGGCTTTGAATTGAGGTGTGATGTCCAGTGGATCTTGTCATATGAGCTATTTGAAGATGATTGATGTCTTTGAATGATCCCCTGGGGCTTTTTAGGGTTTCCCAAAGGTGATCCCTGATTTTAGTCCTTGATAGGCTCAAAAACCCTAGTCTGGTAACCTGAGTAAACCTGTACTCAGATGACTGGGTGTCTAATCAATCATAGGTGAATATAAAAATGAAGCTTTTGAGTCCTATGATTGTGTTGGAGACTAATCCTTCTATTGATTGATCCTTTGCCTGAGTTTTCTTGTCTTTGAACATCCTTGATTGAATGCCAGATGAAGAAATGACTGCTCTGGGTACTTGTTTTGACCTGATGAAAATTCTGAAGATATGTCATCTCAGGGGGGTCAAAAATTAGGGTATGACAATATCATGGTTAACATGTTTGGGCTTTGAGCATGAGATTAGGTATCATCAAAATCATTAATTTTTCCCCCTTTGTCATTATCAAAAATACTTTTTAAAGGCAAGGAAAATTAAAGTTTTCATTGAAAGAGAAGGGTTAAAGATACATTTGTTTCAGAAAGAAAAGAAAAACTATTCTTAAGTTCTAATACAAATGACTAAGGTTTAAACATCCTTCTTCTCCATCTTTGCCATAAACTCCTTCAGCAATTCAGACACCTGCTTGAATGCAGCATATTGAGCATCAATCGTTTCACCATGCTTATCCAAGCGTTGATGGATGCGAAGATTTTATTCCTGCTATTTTTCCAAAACAGCCTTCAACCCAGATGGCTGGCCTTCAATCACCATATCTTCTTTACCCTTAGAGCCAGAAATTTTGACCATCAGTCAACACCATAGTAGAACCAGAAGGTTGAACACTATCAAGAGATCTTTCAACACCAGGAGCATCAACAGTAGCAGCTTCTAAGTAACCAGTAGTATCAAAAGCAACATGTTGTTCGATTTTAGAAATAGAAACCTCTGGAGCAAGCAAACTCAAGGGAGGATTTTAAAATATTTTCAACTATTATTCAAACCTCTTCTCAGTGTCTTGACGACATATGGATTTCATGATATACAAATTTATCTCCATCCATCGTCTGAAGTTAATCCAAATAGCTTCAGCCCTTTCAGGATCCATACTATATGATGAACTTTCCAAAGTTTGTTAAAGAGTGAGAAAAACATTTTGATGGAACTTTTCCATGAGCTCGGTGAAGGTGGGTGGACGAACATAAGTTCGTTGAAATGCAGGATGATAGGAGATGTTTGGAGTGTTGTAGAAGGTGTTGGATGGAAGCTTTATGAAGGTTTTTGGTGAGGGAATAGAAGGAATTGCTTCTAAAACCAGAGGATTTTGTTGAGCAGATGTTGATTCATGTGTGGAGACAATTAGGTTGGTTGAAGTCGTGGCTTTTGGGGAATGACCTGAATAGTCAAAGACTAAATCAACAACACTCTTTTTCAAGAATACCTGAGTGATATATTTCTGTGTGATGAGTCGAGATATGTTCCTCTACTGAATCAAAGGAGAGCACAACAATGTCATCATAATTTTGGGAGATATCATCATCTAGAATTTTTATGAATTATGTAACTTGTTGAGTGTTACAGAAAGTGGATTTAGAGGAGGATGGGATGATTGTCTGGAGAGGAAGAAGTTCAGAGTAAAATGACGGAAATACGGTGAACTGACTTTAATTTATTTTCGCAAGCAAATTGTTGCGGTGAGCAAGAGTCACCACCGACTTTTATTTTATCCAATTAAGAAAGGTATAAAAGAAAAGGAAAGACCTTCTTTGAAAAGAGATTGAGTTCGGGGGTTAGGTTATGAAAAGGGAAGGTGTAAGCATCCTTTTCATCTATAGTTATCTACGGGCTCTTAGTTGCTTAGCTCACTTTGTTTGTTTTGAAATGTTTGTATCGTGTGTGTCTAGAAAAATAATTTGATTTTGAGATTGTCTAAAAAGACAACGTTAGAAAACGGATTGTGAAAAGTTTTTGTTTGAATTGATTGTGAGCAAGCACTTAAGAGTTCCCACCCTAAGTTCGTAACGTCTTTCCTATTCATTAAGGCTTTCCTTGGGCGATAGTACTATCCATACCATATAAGGGTAGGTATTCCTATACATTGGATGTGCGGGTCATCGAAGGGTCATCGAATTGTCATAGGGAATATCCATACCATAAAGAGGGTAGGAAGTCCTATGAGATGTGAATAGTCATAAAGGCAACATGTAGGGATACCTTAGCGTTCGAAGGGACTATCATCATTTAATCGAAGGCAACTCGAGGGACAAGATCATTTATCGTAGGCAACTCGAAGGGACTATGATATTTTATTCCGAAGGGACAATGATGATTTTAAATCGTAGGCAGCAGGTCCTAAGGTGTCCCTACGCTCCGAGGGACTTGACTATTATTTTCCGAAAGGCAACTGAGAGGGGAAACCCTAAAGGTGAGTGCGTGCAAGTGTGTTATATTCAGTTATTTATTCTTGGAAGTTAGTGAGCTAACATTTGATTAGATTATCTTGTATTATCATACAATCCTAAGGCATACATCTAAATAGACAATAATAGTGGAAAATTAAAATGCGGAAATTAAAAGTGCGGAAAGATAAATCTACGCTATTACAAAAAACCTCTTGCATCCTATACATCAGTTTCTAGAATTTAAATAAATGAATAAATATTTAAACAATGATAACAAGCATGCGACATCCATGGAGTTTGAGGTGAGAAGAGAAATCAAGAAGAAACTAAGGTTTAAAAGTTAGGAACCTAACTAATTCTAAGTTAATTTAAATTGATTAAACTCTAATTAATTATTGGCTAAAAACTAATTAACTAATTAAATTTATTATCTTGACTAAAAACCCTAATTAACTAATTAATTAAAATAAGTTTAAAAAACTATGTCAAAAATTATTTTAATCAAAAACCTAGAACTAATGTTTTTTTATTAAATAACAAACCTAATTCATAAATTAAATTAAGTTCCTAATTAAAATTCATATTGACTAATTAAAAAATAAAAACTAAAATTAATAAACCTAAATTATTAAATTAAAGGGTTGGTTAGTTTTTTTTAGAGAAAATAGTTAGGGGTTAGTATAAAAATTAGTAAAAAAACAAGGTTAGTAAAAAACGAAATTAAACTAAAAAATCTAAAGAACTAAAGGTACTGGGATCTGGTGCGGTAGTCTTTAAGGGTACACCATGAGGCACTCATCTGGGATGTTAGATCAAGCCACGTGAATATCTGATGGTCGAGAGGCGAGGGTTCACCATGGGCCTGCATTGGTTTGGTTGCGCTAGATCTGCAAATTAGTGAAATCACACAATTTGCACAAAAATAATGGTCAGGGGCATGGTTCGAACCCCTGTCATGAATGTGGTGGATCTCCTCTCATGGCCAGTTGGACTATTTTCGTTTACTGAAATATAATCACACAACAAAAACTAAATTATTAATCAATATTAGTGGGAAAAAGTCAAAAATCAGACCAAGGGGGGACCCGTGTGCGCGAACCAAACCAATTAAAACGAGAGAGAGAGAAAGCTGATCTTTCTACTAGCCAATACAAGCATCACGCGTGGGTCCACGGTCAATCATCATCTTCTTCCTTGAGCTCCATGTTTTTTGCTGCGAAAACACTACGATTTCTGGCTTATGTTCGCAGCTAATGACATGCATCTCAACACCTGCAAAAAGCGACCAATCGAAGTATAAAAATAATCTAGATATACTAATTAAAACCCTCTGAATCTATCGGCGTCATTATTTTTGCTCGAGGAGGCCGGAAACAATGAAAACGCGAGTGCAAGCCATGTATGCCCTAACAATGGTGAACGTCACACCATACGTCTAAGCTTTCTTCTAAGGAATCAATCCTTCTCTAAGAATCATCAAAAACTCAAACAAACAATCAAATCATGTTTAAAACATCATAACATAAGAGATACGAAATTTTTGAAATATGCATGAATATGCTAAACATGGTATGCGAATTCTGGGCCTCACCACGTGTTATGAATCATGTAAACATAATCTATAATACCTTAGGAATGTAATGGGATGATTAAAAGGACTTGGAAGTGGCTGCAACAACGAATTTGATTTGCACTTTTTTCTTGATTTTTTTGTGAAGTTTGGAAGGCTCTTGGAGGCTGTGAGTTTCAATCTCGTGGCTGCCCATGGTGAATGATGTGATGATATATAGATGAGGGAATTAGGGTTCAAAAATTGGAAAGAAATCATCCCTTGATTAAAAAGAGATTTGATTTTGTTCTTGCATGAAAACCTTCTTTTTTTTGTTCCCATTCTATTTTCATGCTTTTTTCACGATTTGTTTTGCCTTAGGATGTGAATTGGTCTTGATTCAATGAATGGAATCTTCTTGCATGATTTTATTTTATTTTGTTTTGATTTTGTTTGTTTTAAATTGAATTTACATGAATAAATCCAAGATAAATATAATAAAAATCATAAAATAATTATCAAATGATCCTTGGGCCTTAAATGATCTCAAAATCACGTGGATAACCCAAAACTTATGGCCCATTACTTGAAAATACAAGATTCTTCATTTAGGGTTTCACGTCCTTCTTCAAATTTCTCCGACTTCTGACAGTCATAACTCTCTCAATTTTTATCATATGAATATGTTCTAGGACTTTTTGGAGAGCCCAAGATGTCTTCTAAAAGCCACTTTGGAACATATTTTCCATTTGGAGATTTTATCTTGATGATATGTCTTCTGAGAAAAAACTGCTTTTTGCGAGCTCCTAGAAGGACCTGTAATGTATTAGCTCATATCTCTCAAATGGTGCATTTCTTGACTTTGGGTCCAACATCAAAGTTGTAGAGAATCAAATTTCCTTGAGAATGAGCTTTGGTTGGGGAATTTATGAGAAAGTATGAGAGAGATATGGTTGGTCAAAGTTGGGTTGACTTTCTCCTTAAAAACCCTAATTTAGAAACATAGGGTTTTGATAACTTTGGAGCTTTTCTTGATGAATCATGATCAAAACTTGATCAAATGATGAATCTAACATTAAAATGTTGATGTTGACCAAAAATCAGGAATTTTGACTGTACTTTGACCATAGTTGACTTTTGACCCAGCTTGGGCGACTATTGAGTTTCTGAGCAATTGATCGAGCAATCTCGTGAATCGAGGCTTGACACTTAATACGAGTATGTGTTAAATCATATGAGATGCTATGAAGTCCATTTGAAGTCTCAGAAATCCCACTTCCCTTGATTAAATCAAAACCCTAATTTGGCCTTTATTGCTTAGGAGGAGAGTGAACATGCTTGCAATTGGATATCATGTGAGCCTGAAGAGACTGCCTGAGCCAAGCTATATTAAAATATAGTGGGAAAATTTTGGGGTATGACAGCTGCCCCTGTTCAATCTTCTTAAATCTGAGGATGTAGAGTGGTTTGTGTGTCAGTCGGAATCTGAAGATGGAAGAGGATTGAACACTAGAATACCAAGAAATTTGCCCTTGCTGATGCCATCAGGATGTTGACAGGAAGTTGTCTGAGATGGGCTCAAAGATGCCATCTAGGTGTTGACAGAGTATTGTCTAAAGCAGATGCTTTACAGACTGAGTCATATGCATTGATTGTGTCTTAAGGGGAGATTAATCAAAATGAAGTAATGTCTTATAGAAGACTACCTGAAGAGGTTCCTGAATATGGTAGATCACTGACTGATGTAAAGGAGATTTAGGCTTTAAACAAAGCTCGGGAAGAATTGTCTTGTAGAAGATTAACTGAGAAGCTCCTTCGAAAGGACAATAGATGTCCTAGAAAAGATTGGATAAATGTGTTAAAGAAGATTTCCTAAAAAGGTGGAGATATGTCTTAGAGAAGACTACCGAGAAAGACTATGATATGTCTTGAACAAGACTAACCTAGAAAGCTATGACATGTCTTAAACAAGACTGGCCTAGAAAGGCTCCTAGAAAGGATATGATATGTCTTAAACAAGACTGACCTAGCAAGGTTGATAAACGTCTTAGAAAAACTACCTAGAAAGGTTGATAAACGTCTTAGAAAAGACTACCTAGAAAGGTTGATAAACGTCTTAGAAAAGACTACCTAGAAAGGTTGATAAACGTCTTAGAAAAGACTACCTAGAAAGGTTGATAAACGTTTTATAAAAGACTACCTAGAAAGGTTCCTATAAAGGATGAGAAATTATTTGAATTATATTTGGAGAACGACCTAGAATGAAGCATCAGAATCGTATTTATGTCTTGAATGAGCGTTAAGATTGAATTGTTGATACAATCGTCTTGGCACTCTATTTGGATGATAATGTTATTTTGATTGTGGAATGACCTGAAAAGGCAAAATAAGTTTTATGCAATATCATGATGCATGTATTGGTGAGGTTCTCGAAATAAACGGGAATGATGAATGTTATGTATGTATTGTGAATGATGCAAGGATAGACTATATAGTCGAAGCATATTGGTAGCTTTGTATGTCAATTGTTGGATGGGAAAATAAATCCCTGGGTGCTGCTGGATATACTGACAAAGTGATGGAGAATTTCTGTCTTCCGTTCGAGGATATCCAACTGGGGATTTTTGATCATCGCTTGGGGATGAGAATAACTTGAGTGATCTGATCCTGATATATCCTGGGGACAAGAGAGAAGAGTAATATTCTAATGTACTATCTGACGAGCTCTTTTGTGAGTGTCAACTTTTAATGGGGATTGTGAGTTTGAACAAACCCTGTTGGAGAAGAAGATTGTGTCGGAGAACCGGTAATGTCGGAGATATAAACTCTGTTGGGGAACCACGTCTTTGTTGGGGAAGAGATTATTTGAAGATAACTTCTTGAGAATTGCTATGTGAACACTGCTCTGTGGGGAAGATTTCCAGGGATTTCAATTTTCATTGCCCCATGTCTTTGAGTACTTGCTGTTGAAAAACAGTTTTTAACCATATATGGTCCTTCGCTTGTGGGATTCTACCTGTCCTGAATTTAGTAACCTGGTATGCTTGATGTTTGAGATTACTGGAATTTGAACTTCAAAGGAGAGACAAATATTGACATCGTCTGATACTAGTAGCTAAACAGCTCTCGCTGAAAATTGTGACTGATTCAGCGTCTTTGAGAGATTTTATGAATCGTGACACGATTGCCCCTGGTAGGTGGGATAATAATGTGTCATGCCCCTTGTATATACAAGCTTTTAGCTGACCGAATCAGACGCACTAGACGTCTCTGCAACTTTATCTGTCGGGAGGACTTTTAGTCATTAGTCGTACCCCATGCAGATTCTTCCGGATGTCAAATATTTGAAATTATGTAGGCAAAATTGTTTTATAATGACACTCATAAACATGCAATGCATATTCCTGTCTTGAAGTTCAAAAACGTTTTTAGTAAAACAAAAGATGTAAGAAAGCGATATTTGTAAAAACATGATATCAACTCAGGAGTTATGGTAAACCTTAAGGAGTCAGGATACCTTTGGTAACAGTACGCTTTCGAACTAACCATGCTTCAGTTAGGACTTTCAAGGGTTGTAACGTGGCTTGGTTCACGGGTTTAAGAAACAAAGGATAATGGCTCAAAGTATATTTGTACCCATCCCAATCTTCGTGATGTTCTTCGATTCTATGCTCAGTTAACCTTTCGTTTAAGTCCTAGCAGAGCTTGAAGTCGTAACATTGACATCTTGTAATGGTTAAAGCACCGGCAGTTTATTTGGACAGATAGTCATCCTTTTTTGTAATTTTTCTTTTACTTTTGTCGAGGATTTGTAGTGAACTCTTTTTGCCTTTGTTGTCCCTAACTTTTGCCTGAACTGTTTATTTTGAGATTATAGTCAGCGGGATATTTCAATTTTCGATAAGTCTCCTTCATAGGTTTTGACTTAACAACTTTTTCCTTTTTGGTGGATATCGACTGCCTGACTTAATGGTTGCAGGAACCCATCATTATTTGTGTAGAAGCGTACTGGCATGACTGAGTTAACTAAGCAACTACCATGCCCCGGGTTATGATTAAGGGTTTTAAACTGTACAAGAAAGAAAACTCCTACGCCTTAGGCTCAAAGGGGTTGACTCGGGATTAACATCCTTATATCTCCGCTGTTTAGGAATTGAAACAATGCATGTACATCGTCATCACAGTCTGTTCAAAAGCATACTGTATGAGGTTGCAATATCATTTTCGTCATCCTCCCTCAAAAGGCTTACAGCTGTAGCGAGAGTTGAATATCATAAAAAAAACCCAGTAAAAACAAAGTTTTAAAATAATGGTACGAAATAAGTCAAGACAAACATATGCAATGCATTAATGATTATTATAAAATAAATAGAGTCTGACATAAGACGAATGTTTAAACAAACGGGAAAGAAATTGCGAATGCAAATAAACTAATGATCTAAAAAGCCATCCGTCTAGATATCAATGCATTAGACTTTAGGAGGCTCTTCTGGCTGGCCGAATTCAATAACTCCTTCATCAATCAAGTCTTGAATTTTATGCTTCAACGGCCCACAATCTTCTGTATCATGACCAGGACTATTTGAATGATAAGCACATCTTGCATGATGCTTGTACCCGGGAGCAGGATTTGCTGGAGCTGAGTATGGAGGCAGCAAAGTTATCAGGCTCTGATTGAGTAGGTGTTGCAAAGCTTGAGACAATGGCATATGCAGTGGAGTGAATGACCTCTTAGGTTTTGATTTCCAAGTACGTTGGCCACCTTGTTGCTTACGTTGATCTTTCTGTGGTTGTTGCGTTGGTGCCTGACTAGAGACCAGGACTGCCCCCACGGTGTTAGATTCATTCTTCCCATTGCATGGATTTTTTGTAACACCAGAAGAAGTAGCCCCCTGAATTTTTCCACTTCGGATACCACTTTCAACATATTCCCCAGTCAGTATGAGGTCGGTGAAACCAGATGAAGAGCTGCCAAGTAGATGGCTGTAGAAAGGACCAGTCAGTGTACTCATAAACATGTCAACCAACTCTCTGTTAGCCAACGGAGGTTGAACTCTCCCTGCCAGGTCTTTCCATTTCTGAGCGTACTCTTTGAAGCTTTTGTTAGAACCCATGGACATGATTTGTAGTTGTAGGCGAGTTGGCGCGAGATCAGCATTGTATTGGTATTGCTTGTAGAAGGCAACAACCAAATCTTCCCATGTATGAATGTTGGCACCCTCTAGTTGATAGTACCATTCAAGTTGTGTTCCAATCAGACTTTCTTGAAAGAAATGGATCCAGAGCTTCTTGTTAGTAGTGTGAGGTTGCAGCTTCCTCACATAGGATTTCAAGTGCAGCTTGGGACAACAAACTCCGTCATATTTAGCAAAAGTCGGAATCTTGAATTTCGGAGGGATGACAACTCCAGAGATGAGTCCTAATTCTTCAAAGTCCAGACCGGGAACTCTCTGAATCTCCATAGCTTTCATGCGTTCTTCCAGCATCTGGTATTTCTCATCAGGATATTCGTCCTCATAATAATAGTCCTCTTCTTTCTCAGAGGGTTGGACAGAGTCATGATTACTTTTTGCATCTGTCTTGATGCTAGCATCGTCATCTTGATCGTTGTCATTGTCTTTAGGGAACTTAACTTCTTCAGCCTTCTTGAGCGGACCTCGGAATCTTGAAACTGGGCATTCTGGGCTTGAAGATCTTTGACTGACTGCTCGAGATTCATTATGCTGAAATAAACAGCGAGGAGGTGAGAAACCTGTGGTAGAAACCTGTTATGCGATATTATGAATGCAAGTGCAACATTTTCAAGGATCTTTAAGGAATTTAGTTTGCGACATTAGAAAATGATTGGTCACAGCTTTGACTTTCGTCTTAGAATGTCCTTCTTTGGGAATCAAGCTCACCATATCCAACGGGTCATAGCCTCTGATTCGGGAACTTCTGAATTTGAAGGTACATGGCTAGAAGAAAAATAAATCCTCTTGACCCTTGATAGGCACTGAGTCTTTAAACTGGAAGACATATGGCTAGAGGAAAATAAATCCTCTTGCCCCTAGATAAGAATTTCGTCCTTGTTAAGAGCACCTGAAATTGTGCGCCCTAAATCCCTAAGATCCTTGAAAGGGTTAGTCAATATGTTATGTTATGATGTTATGATGTCATGATGTTATGCGAATGTCGTGCATCAGGAAAAGCGTAAGATATTAAGGACTAACAAGTCCTACAACAAAACCTGCAAGGAAGTCAAAAGGGTTAGTAGCACACACAAGCAAGTCACACAGGTGTCCTTAGGTTTAAAGGCTTGCATGAAGTTCGTAGGTAAGTACCCTCCCCACTGAAGTTTAGTTGGTTCAACCTGTCCTATATAAAGATCGGGTTCTAGGGAGCTCATATCATTGACCTTTCTCGAAGGTACTATTTCAGTTCAGCAATCGAATCACCGACCGAAAACGTCCTGAAAGTCCAGTCCATATGAGTGTAGCATCGAGTATCAACCAACTTCGGTCGGAACCAAAGCCAGCTATCTCACTAATTAAAAAATAAAAACTAAAATTAATAAACCTAAATTAGAAAGTATGAGAGAGATATGGGTTGGTCAAAGTTGGGTTGACTTTCTTCTTAAAAACCCTAATTTAGAAACTTAGGGTTTTGATAACTTTGGAGCTTTTCTTGATGAATCATGATCAAACCATGATCAAATGATGAATCTAACATTAAAATGTTGATGTTGACCAAAAATCAGGAATTTTGACTGTACTTTGACCATAGTTGACTTTTGACCCAGCATGGGCGACTGTTGACTTTCTGAGCAATTGATCGAGCAATCTCGTGAATCGAGGCCTGACACTTAATATGAGTATGGCATAAATCATATGAGATGCTATGAAGTCCATTTGAAGTCTCATAAATCCCACTTCCCTTGATTAAATGCAAACCCTAATTTGGCCTTTATTGCTTAGGAGGAGAGTGAACATGCTTTCAATGGGATATCATGTGAGCCTGAAGAGACTGCCTGAGCCAAGCTATATTAAAATATAGTGGGCAAATTTTGGGGTATGACAATGACGAAGGTACATCTTGTGAAATAGAGGCTGAGTTTAGATAATCATTATCAGATGAACTGTTGATCTCCATGCTTGAAGAGAACTCAAGTTTGCTTTTTTGGTGGATAGCTTCTACTTTTCTTCGAAGTTGGGCTGCAACCTATAGAGTGTTGGAAGTTTATCAACATACTCATAGTTTTCTGCAACAACATAGATACTTTTGAGAGTTTTATAAGAGAAGACTTTAGGAGGATCAAGAACACCTGATACCACAACTTCAAGAGAAATGTTGGGTGATTCCTTATTCGTAATATAGACTTCTAAGTAGCTCAAAATAGATTCAGAGCCATCACTTGATGTGAAAATATCCTTCTTCAATACCTGGTGAGTGATACGAACTTGATCCTGTCATGAAAATTTCTTGAGGAGGAATAATTGATGGGATTAAGGAAGATAGGTTTCTTCTGTCGAAGAGTTTTCTAAACCATGGAAATAGATAATCCATCAGATTTGAGTTCTGAAGAGAGTCTACTAAACTACAGTTAATAAGGACAACAATAATAAGTATACCCAGAGGAATCCATCTGGTAGGTTCTTCCACATCTAATCTAGAGCTTTTGAGTGAATTCCTTAAATAGTTAAAAAGTATAAAGGGAAGATTAATCTTTTCCCACAAGTTAGATTGCATAGCCTTGCTTTCTCATCATTATTGATATTAGGAGAAGTGTTGGTAGAAGGCTTTTGATAGAAGCATTCTTAAATAATTCTTGCCCAAACACTAAGGGGAGGATAAATATCTTTAGCCATTATGGAGCCCTTACTAGTTTTGAAGATTCTTGAGTTAAAAAATTTTCATTTTCTCATATTGGTGTTCTATTCACTTAGACTGCAGCATTTTAACCCTGTTCCATCATGATTAATTAATAGAGAAATTGATTTATCAATGATGTATACATCCATTCCAACCACATTTGCAGAATACCTTGTCTTGATTCTTTCGCCCTTATCCAAAATTGATTTACTAAATATGGGAGAGTAGGACCTTTGATAATTTCAAAGAAAGTTTCCAATCCTTGAAACACTAAATCTTCAGAGAGATCAAAACCATTTTCCTTTAAGTTTTCAAAATTCACAATGGATTCAGTAAGAACAAATAATTTAGATACAGGAATGACGCATAGGATCTGAGTGAAATTATCATTTGCTTCAAGATGTTGTTGATGAGTGGCTAATGTTGAAGAGGAACAACTACTCAATCCAATAAGGAAAAGAGTTTAGTTAGAAGTTAGGTCTTTTAAGGATGATGATGTGGGATAATATAAAGACGTGTGTGAAGAGAAGATGGTGGGTTAAAGAGAAGAATGATGAAAAAGATTTTGAATAGTGAAATATATATGACAGGAGGAAAAGCGTAAGGATTTTAAAACCCAATCCCAAAATAATCTCAACTTCCAAGGTGTTGCATTAAATGCGACGCGTGGTTTAGAAAAGGCTATTGTCTTATATTAAATCACTAACCATTCATTTTCCTGACAACGCATTTAATGAAGCATGATTTTTCAGTTTCAATAGTTTAAAGAATTTCTTTAGGAAAATATTTCAACCAGGGATACCTCTGATAAAAAGATATATATCTTCTACGTACCCATAGCTTCTTGGGTCCTTTCTTGTTAGCTTTTTCCAGAGTTTTTACAAACTTTGGGTTTGCCCGCAGAATAGTCATGTTTATAGGTTTTAAAACGAAAGGGCTTAGCCAAAAGTTTTGCCTTAGATTCAGAATCAGATTTTTCTTTTTCCCTTTCTTTGTCCTTCGGCACAAATCCAATAGGGACAAAGTAGGAAAAAAGAGTATTAGATTTGTCTTCCTTATCAAAAATGAATTCGTCATATGAGTTATAACTAATACCATATATCCCATTTCTGCTCACGTCATATATCATTGAAGCCATCATGCTTCTTCTTATGCTTTTGGCTAAGAATTTCTGAAAAGCTTTGTCACAATTTTTAATGACATCATCAATACTCTTAGAAGCTTCTAGAGGATCCCTCATGCCTTTGAGTCCATATTTCTCATCTTTTAGAAAGAAAATATCTTCATATAGGATCAAGAGATCTTCCTTAATCTTGTTATTTTCGGAGGATATAAATTTGTGGGACTCTTTAAGTTCCTTGAATTCAATCTTGAGTATCTCATGTTTTTCTAGAATTTCAATTAAGGAAGTAGATAATTTTAAATGAGAAGGATAAGAAAATACCTCTTTGGAGACAACCTCTTTTGTATCCGAATCACAGTTTTTTCTTCTTCTGGAGAAAGCTTCACGTCAGAGGCATCAACGTCGGCCATCAGCACCATGTTAACATAGCCATCGACTTATTCATCTTTTGATGAGTCAGATTCATCCCAAGTTTCCATTATTCCTTCCTTTTTCTTTTTGTCATTCTAAAGTTTAGGACAATCGTACTTAATATGTCCTAGCTTGTTGCACTCATAACAAATGACTTCCCTGCCTCTTGACATCCCTTGACTAGAAGTAGACTCGAAGAGACCATTAGTCCTTCTAGTACTTCTGAGTTTGTTACTTTGGTTTCTCTTCTAGAGACTGTTAACCCTTCTAAACAGCAGATACAACTCATCTTCAGCTACATCTCAATTATCTTCTAAATCCTTATTATCCTCGGCTTGAAGAGCTTTGGACATCTCAGAAATTATGACACATTTAAGTGCTACAAAATTTCTTCTTTTCTGAGGTTCATCATGAACTAGCTAAATCCCATGACTTCTTAGAGAACTTACCAATTCCTCTAGAGAGTGTTGTTCTGATGCTTTGCTAGCTTGAGTGCAGTTAGCATAGGCCTACATTTGGATGGAAAGATTTTTATAATCTTCTTCACGTGATCTGATGTTGAGTAACCCTTGTTCAACACTCCCAGTCTAGCAACTTAGGTTTGAAACCTTGAGAACATTGTCTCGACTATTTCATCATCCTCCATCATGAAGGCTTCATACTTTTGAATCAAGGCAAGGGCCTTGGTTTCTTTGACTTGCGCATTACCTTTATGAGTCATTCTTAAGGATTCAAATAGAGACCAGAGTCTCTATTTGTTATATTTTCACACTCTATATAGGAGATCACATTTAGCATATTGGTTCTAGCTTTGGGATGATTCTTATACTCCTTCTTTTGTTGGTCGTTCACTCTTCTTCTTTCAACTTTGTTTCCTCTGGAATCGACAAGATGTATGTAGCCATCAACTATCATATCCAATAGATCAACATCATAGCCCAGAAACAAGCTCTCTATTCTATCTTTCCAGTAATACAAATTTTCTTTATCAAAGATTGGAGGTTTAGCGTTGTAGTGATCTCTTTCATCGATAACAGGTGGAGGGGGTGGTGTAGGATCAACCATAGTGTTTCTGAAACTTGTTGGATCTTTATCTGACACATTTAAGTGTATCAAACCATAATCGGAGCTCTGATGCCAATTGAAGGTGCGAGAAATACAAGAAATGAGGGGTTTCAATTGAGTTGCACTAAATATAATCTCTTTGCAACTCAGAACACAAAGTTAACAAGTGAATAAAAATATATGAACACAATTATTTTTATCCTGGTTCACTATTAAAAAAGTTACTCCAATCCATCCGCCAAAGTGATTTTGCCTTCTCACTAAGGACTTAATCCACTATAGCCAAACAGATCACAAACAATCACACTAACCACAACTAATGCCTTCTTGAGACTCCTAACTAGCACCTAGTCTCTCAAGGAAACAACCATAATATGCTTACGATCAACCTTGTTGATAACCCCAACAAGTTCAGGTGATCCTTATCGTGAAACCACTATGACCACAACCACAATCTTGTCGAGGCTTCTGACTAGCACCTAGTCCCCCAAGGAAACAACAACACAAAAGTTTTAATAAGCAAGATACGAACAAAAGTTTCTTGCTAAAATACAAAACTATACAAATATTTCTTTAACAGAGTTTGTGCAGTGCTTCGGTGTAGTTTTGTAAAACAGATTCGTTGATTTGAAATTCTTCCAATGGTTTTCTTTATAGAGAAGGATACATCTGTTGGATGGTAGAATAATAAATGCAAAGTACAACTTTAAAGTCCTCAACGGTCATGATGGGAATGGTAGATAACAATTATAGGTTGGACTGTCCTTAAGCAACCCTATAAGTGTATAGGTCACAATTTACATTAGTACTTTTATGCTCACCATCACACGCATGACATCATTGATCTTCTAATTCTTCAGAGGCTTCTGATTGTATGTTGATCGAAGCATGTTGTAGATGATCAGAACTTGAATCTTTAGACCCTAAGTCTTTGAGTCTTCAGAGCTTGTTCAACAGAACCTTGTCTTTAGAGTCTTCAGCACTTGGTCTTTAAAAGTGATGTCTGCAAATCTTTAAAACTTGGGGCACATAAGTAAAGCTTTAGAAGGCCTCTAAAGCTTTCTTACAAAGTCTCAACCTGAAACTCTTGTACTAACTTTCCTTGGTACTATTGCCTTAGTATCATTTCAGAATCTTGACTTCCATTGTAACACAACACTAGTATTTTTCCAAAGTGTTGAGTTCAGAACCTGATGGTGTCACCCACGGTGTTACCAGAGTTAGAACATGCAAGGAAAAAGCCACACACTAGAGAGAAAACCGTTAGTGTATATAATTATTTCTTGAGATAACATGTAAAGTTATCATCAAAACCTAAGGCCAGGTGCAGAACCAATCTTGTTCTTAAAACAGTCTAAAATTCTCTTTGTTTTGTGCTTTCCAATCTGGAACCAAACACGACACTATTTCCCAAGTATACAATACTTACAAAATTCTAACTTGCAAAAATAAACACCCTTCAAAAGATTTATCCTATGAAGTTCCACCATCCCACACTCATTGAGATGACCTAGACATATATGCCACAGTTTGGTTGCATCATTATTAGACTCAATTGATACAACATCAGCTACAACAGTGTTCCCTAACAATTTGTAGATGTTACATGCAGTCCTCCTTGTTCTCATCACAATCAATGTACCCTTGCTAAACTTCATAATATCCTTATCTCCATCATACCTATAGGAGAAAGAAATTTCCTGTAGAGTACCTTGGGAAATCAAGTTCTTCCTCAATTCTGAAATATATCTAACTTCATGCAATGTTCGCACGCCACCATCCTTAAAGGAAATTTTAATTTTTCTCATTCCATTAATAGTACATTCTTTTTCATTGCCTAGATAAATAATTCCAAAATTACCTGATCTGAATGTAGTGAACTATTCCATGTTTAACATCATGTGGTAATACCAACTAGAGTCAAGAATCCAAACGTTTGTGCACTTCCTAGATGAAACACATTGTATATCTACTTCACTGGCAGAATCACCAATTTAAACCACGTTTGTAGAATTGTATGAGTCATGCTTTCTGTTTGGACAACCCTCTTCCAATGCCGAATTTGTTTCCAACTATAACTAATAGGGAAAATAACAAGTGTACTATTCTGCGCCTATGTAATAGTAATGGGAAAATCCCAAGTATCGAATCTCAAGGACTGCTTGACGATGCAGAGTTTTATCAAAATTTCAATTAAACAAAAGTTCCAAGGGGTTTTGATTGGTTTTGCATAAAATTAGAATTAAAGTAAATAAATAAAATATTGAAACGATGAATAGAGATGAGTAGACTACTAGGGCTCGGTGAGTGATTCTTCCTATAACAACTTTCCTTCTCAATTCAACAACATAGTTTCCATCATTGTTACCGGTTCTCTAGAGTATCTAATCCTAAGGACTTAGTGTAGCAACCTGCCCTAAAAATTAAGATTTTAGAGTCGCCACCTATTCTACCAGGGCGAATAGGAAACCCTACGCAGTTAAGAGATTCGGGGTAAGTTATTATATTCGGGTCAAGGAAAGGTGTTAGGCACCCTTAACCCTTTCCTAAGGTTTGCATTGTAAGGTAAAGGTTTATGACAAAATTATTGAGGTTAATAGCTAAAGAAGTGAAGAGGGCGAAAAGTGAGATTTTGAATGAATTGAAATTTTAGGGAAGGGGACTCGCCTTGATGCTAAGTGCCTACGTATCTCCTTAGGAAGAATCAGAGTCAACGTAGTTCGGGGCAGGGTTGTACACCTCAGATTTTGATATGTGAGTGATTTGAAGGCTTTTTGAGTTGCCTTATCGTAGTTATGATAATGCGAAGTTCGCAAGGTATTTTGAATTACCTTATCGTAGTTTTTGAAAATCACAGTATTGAAGAGATGAGTTTTAAGGTTTGGCGTACAACCCTGGTTTAATATGTTACCGTTAGTTGTGATGATCAATAGGTTTGATCCCCATAGTTAACGGATTGAAGGAAGGATTGCTAACCATTCTAATCGATAGATTCGATTATCACGAATAGCAAATGAATGTATTTTATATAATTATTAATTTATCGTTATCCCTCATAATCAATAGGTTTGATTATTACACGATAACGAATTGAGTATGCTAATCATCATAACCAATAGATTTGTTTAAAACCATTTAGCAAAATAGATGTATTTTTATTATTGGATTTAATTAATTAACTAAATGATCGATTATTACCCATCGCGACCAATATATTTAGTTGAAACGAATAATAAATCAAATCCTAGTACTTTGGCCAAATGGCCAGTGGGATTGGGCAAACCTTAATGCATTGACAAATTTCTAGGGTTTTTGTGATTTAATAGTTAAAACTGATTAAATAGATTAAATCGAAATAATCGAAATAAATCGGGAAAATAATTCTGACTAATCATAGCCCTAATCCTAATTATATATTCTAACCCTAATTTAAAAAAATAAATTATATACATATTAATATATATATATATAATTAAACAATTTTATAAATAACATATAAATAATATAAAAAAATAAAAGAAACCTGGACAGGATCCTGTGTGTATGGCCTGCGAGGGTGCACCATGTGGTTGCGTCTTGTGACCTTTAGATCTGGTAACGAGAAACTCCAACGGTGGAGATTATGCTGGTGTATCATAGGCGCGCGAATGCCTCCCACACCGCATCTGGGAATAATAAAAATTGTGAAAAATAAGAGCCTTCGCTCAGGCTCGAACCCAGGTATCCTTGGTCCTCACACAAGTGCTTCACCACTACGCTGCAGATAACTCGTTGTTCAACAATCACACTCAAATAATAATATACAAAATCAAATTTGAATCAAAATTTTAAAACGAATTCCCCGCGCCCAGTAGCCTCCTTCTTCTCCAACAGCCCTGGAAATTTTGCTACGAACCAGACGCGAACCTGCTGCCTATTGTTCCCGTAGCTAATCCCTGCAACTAACCGTTTCACATAATACAGCATATAAATATAAAATAACTATATGATTCAATTAAAAATCCCATGCTGAACACAATAGAGCCCGTGATTTATCCCAATTTGGCGTGAAACACGAAGCCCCAGCCTGAAACCTTCAAAACCTAACAATGGCAGTTATTGATTCATACGTTTAAACAGCAATTAAACCACACAGAGAGCTTCGATTCAGCCTCAGGAACATGAATATATAATCAAACTTCATTCATCATGCGCAAATTAAACAAATCGACTCAAGTTTGTAAACACCAAACCTTGAGCGTATAGGCTAGTGTTCTCGGTGTTGCGGCTTTGGAGAATAGATGGAACACGTTCAACGAGATCCTAGGAACATGTTTGAACCCTCAAAACACCTTGAATCGGTCCCTCTCTCCAAAAACAATTTTTGGCTTTTCTTTGAGTTTTCTTTAAGAGTTGATTCCGGTTTTTTTTATTTGAGGCAGCAATTTCCCCTCCCCTTGATCATTAGGATTCATATATATATATATATATATATATATATATATATATATATATATATATATATATATATATATATATATATCTAGTAGCATTAGGTCAAGTGATTGCAATTAAATATGTGCCAATTATGATGATTGAATTTTTGATATGGAATTAGTTCAAGACTTACTTTTTTGGGATCAATCTTGCTCAATCTCTTACCAATTATAAAATTCGTGATTGCTAGACTTCAATGAGCATCTTGGGCCTGAACTTACAACTTGCATCCATTAATTTGATTTTTGTATTTTATTTTAATTAAAATTGGATTTAAATGAATAAATTCCAAAATAAACAAAATAAAATAATAAAAAATGTGCAATTGGCCTTAGAGGTTGTAGATGGTCTTAAGAACAAGTTTAGATCATAAAAGGATAGGCCCATTTGTTATCCATTTTGAACCACTTTTGTTTCATATTCTCCCTCCAAAATTACCCAACTTTGACAAAGCATATCTCCCTCGATTTTTAAGATATGAAAGAGTTCTAGGACTTTTTGGAAACCTCAAGATGTCCTCTTCAAGCCACTTTGGAACATATTTTTCATTTGGAGATTTTATCTTGATGATATGCCCTTTGACAAAAAACTGCTTTTGGTCGACCTTTGAAAAGGACCTATAATCTTTTGCACCATATCTTCCAAATGAAGCATTTATGGCCTTGGCTTGTGAGAGACAAAGTTGTAGAGAATCCAAACTCGGAATTGAAGCTTGACTTTTGACATGGAGATACTATGAGACATATGAGATACCTTGAGGTACATTTTAGGCCTTAAAGATTCAAACTCCTTTGATAAAATGCAAACCCTAGTTTTGAATAGGAGAGAGTGACTTGAGAAAACCCTTGAACATTGAGTCATTGAAGATGGAATGAGATGGGCAAATTTTGGGGTATGACAGCTGCCCCTGTTCAATCTTCTTAAACCTGAAGAGTCAGATAGGCACGTCTGCCTATCGTGATCTAAAGGTAGAAGATGATTGAACACTGAAATGCCCTGAAATTTGTTGGGAACAAATTCCGTGGGAGATGGGCTTAAAGATGCCATCTAAGGTAAATACCCCTGTTTTTTGAATGTGAAGCAGATTGTTTTTCGGAAGGAAACCACGTGTTTTGATTGTAGCATGGCATGAAAAGGCAACCTTAATTTTATGCGATGTCATGATGCATGTGATGTATGATGCAGTGAGCTTCTCAAAATAAATGAGAGTAATGTATGTATATGAATTATGTATGAATGAGGTATGCAATTGAATTATGCATGACTGTTAGTTATGTTAGTTGAAGTATGTTAGTAACTTTGGAAAAGAAAAATAAAAACTTTGTGTGTTATTGGTGAAGTTTTGAAGAGGATCACTGCCGAGGGACCAACGTGATACATAAACCCGATTGAGGAACCCTTTGAAAAACCCTATTGTAAAATCCTTTGTAGTCTTGAAGAAGATCACTGCCGAAGGGCTAACATGATGAATAAACGTAGGTAGCAATAGCGAGGGTTCGTCGTTTGCTGTGTAAAAGATAATCAGCTTGCTATAGCGCTAGCAAGCTTTTGCAGTTTGTAGGTAACCCACTTACTATAGTTCTAGTAAGTCGTCGTAGTTGGTATACCCACTCACTATCGTAGTTTCAGTAAGTCTATCGTAGATAGTGTGGCCCACTTACTATAGCTCTAGTAAGTCGTCGCAGTTAGCCATACCTACTTACTATCGTAGTTGGAGTAAGTTTATCGTAGATGGTGTGGCCCACTTACTGTAGATCTAGTAAGTCGTCGCAGTTAGCCATACCTACTTACTATCGTAGTTGGAGTAAGTTTATCGTAGATGGTATGGCCCACTTACTATAGCTCTAGTAAGTCGCCGCAGTTAGCAATTCCTACTTACTATCGTAGTTTGAGTAATCCCAAAAGGATCACTTGCTATAGCTCTAGCCAGCTCACCTGCACCAATGGGATCCACTTGCCCCGGTTCGGACAAGTTTACCTGCATAGAAGATTGTTTGCTATAGTTCTAGCAAGTTTGCCTGCTCTGAAAAAGATTCACTTGCTTGGAGACTCAGGTCTCGAGGGTCGGAGAAAATAGCATGTCAAATATTCACGACTCGAGGGTCGGAAAGGAAACGATATGTTTAGAAACTCACGACTCGAGGGTCAGACATTCACGACTCGAGGGTCAGAAAACAAACCAGTCACAACACGGGGGTTGGAAACTCACGACTTGAGGGTCAGAAAACAAACCAATCACAACACGAGGGTTGGAAACTCATGACTTGAGGGTCGGAAAACAAACCAATCACAACACGAGGGTTGGAAACTCACGACTCAAGGGTCGGTAAACAAACCAACCACAACACGAGGGTTGGAAACTCACGACTCGAGGGTCGGAAAACAAACCAATCAACACGAGGGTTGGAAACTCACGACTCGAGGGTCGGAAACAGGGATTTTGTAGTATGTCAATGCACTACATGATATGTATATGCTAATGCGTATGTATGTATGCTGATACAATCCCGAGATTTTATCTCCTTAAGCCCATTGAACCTGTTTAACCCATGTTTGCCCATATACCACGATCATGCTAATGTCGGCTTGGTAATGTTTATGTATGCGGATAATGCTTATGCTTATGCATATGCGTAGTTTTTTTATGAGTGAAATAAACAGCAAGGTTGCTATCATCGGTAAGGTTACCGGGATACATCAATCAGGCGATCGGAAATAAACCAACATTAAGGTTACTGTCATCGGTAAGGTTACCGGGATACGTCAATCAGGCGATTGGAAATAAACAAACAGTAAGGTTACTGTCATCGGTAAGGTTACCGGGATACGTCAATCAGGCGATTGGAAATAAACAAACAGTAGGGTTGCTGACGACGGTAAGGTTACTGGAAAACTTCAAATTTTACGGTTTAGGGAATGAATAATCAATGAGATTACTGACAACGGTAAGGTTACCGGGAAGCAGGTGGACAATGTGGTTTAGCACCAGAGTAATGACTTGGATGTTTTGATGTAACGAGTGGAACGAAATGATGTCTTCTGTAAGACTACCTGAAAAGGTTTCTGGATTGGATATGAACATTTGTCTTAAAGAAGACTACCTGAAAAGGTTCTTAGAAAGGAGAAAATTTTTCTTAAAGAAGACTAACTGGAAAGTCTGAAAGATGTCTTAAAAAAAGACTACCTAAAAAGGTTCTTAGAAAAAAGAATGTCTTAAAGAAGACTACCTGAAGAGGTTCCAGGAAAGGATGACGATTCGTCTTAAAGAAGACTACTTGAAAAAGTTCCTAGAAAGGATCGTAAGATTGGTCTTAAAGAAGACTACCTAAAAAGGTGTGGTGTAATGTATCAACCGATGTATGTAATGCATGACTTATATGTATTTGCATGATGCTCCAATGATAGGTTGTTGATAGCCAAAGTGTATATAACTCGCTAATGTTGTAAGATGGGATGTAAGCGCGACTTCCCAATCCCTGTTTTTGCATTTGAAGATCGTAGTTAGGAGAAAGGTTTGTTCGATGTTGTAAAGTGTGAGAACGCCTTTTCCTTTTATGGTGCGTCTTGCCCCAGTTTGGCCTTTTGAAATACTCCATGCCTTTAACCTTTTGAGGTTCTCCCTATGGAGTTGATATCCACTGTTCCAATATTTTCGTGGGAAAAGATGCCTCTGATCTCCAAGCCATGAAGGAAGCGCTCCAAGAAATAACTTTGTCATACAAATGTGATACATATGCTTCGACATTTAGATTGAAGGGTATTCCCTTGATCTCCAGGATATGAAGGATTATCCATAGTGTTCTATCCTTTTAAATTTCTCCCATGTTTGACATGCCCCTAATTGCTTCGAGATGTGACCCAAGTCAATTGAACCTTAAGAAGAATGCCCCTAGTAAATAGGATCTTTGATCGCATGCCCCTGTAATCCTTGAAATTTTTCCCCTGTTTAGGAAAACCCTCGGGACGTGGTTTCCCCATTCAAGAGTCTTTATCAGAAGTGATTTCCCTTGATTAACCGATTTCCAGATCTTCTTGATGCTAAGTGTATATTCATGGATGACATTGTACCCTTTGAGGAGTAACTCCAATGCGATGCGTATGCAAGTTTTGAAATCGAAGTCCGTTATGAATTAGGACTGGATGATTAGAAATGAATGCTTGAAGAAGCGTAGCGGTTAGAAATAGTTTTAACAAACCTCGGAGTCGGTACAACAAAATCCTGCTTAGTATGCTTTCGTAGTTAACCTTGCCTCAATTAGGACTTTTGAATGTTGTAACTTGGCCTGGTTCGTGGTTTAAGAAACAACGGATATAAGGCTCAAAATTTAATTAACCCACCCCTTTCTCCTTGATGCTCTTCAAATCCTAAAAATTCGCTTAATCCAATGAATGTGCTTTGTTTGTAAGAGAATCGTTTCAGTTCCGATGTTGAGCAGAAGCCTTAGTAGAGATCCAAGCACCGATGGAAAATGTTGTAGAGATCCAAGCATTATTGTGAAGCTTTGATGATTTAGCAGTCACAAGATTATCCTTTGTATTTCGCCTTTGTTTTTTTCTATCCCTTATTTTTGCATGAGCCAATTCCTTTGAATTTGACCTATATGGATGCCCTAATTTTTGCCTAAGTCATTTTGTTTTCTTTCACGAAATTTTCCATTTTGACTTAGCGGGAGCTTTCCTCTTTTTCTTTTGAATGCTCCTTTTGAGATTTGATCCTTGGATATTGAATGTTGTGACTGCCACGTTGACCTTGATTTGTAAGCTTCGACTTTGATACTTCCTCGATCTTGGATGATGTGTTGAGGAAGAAGATGTTGTGAATGTTATTTTCATTGCTTCCTCAATCTTGAATGAACGCGAGGAAGAAGAAATGCTTGAACCTTTGCTTGTCTTTATGCTTGAACCTTTGCTTGGATTGACTAATTCTCTTGACAACCAAAATACAGCATTAAATTAATCGAAATCTACCCTGCCCCTGGTTGAAATCAAGGTTTATTTTGAAAAGTAGAAACAAACTCCAACTCCTGGCTCGAGGGGGTGACGAGGGATTAACATCCTTATATCTCCACTGTTTAGGAATTGAAACAATGCCTCTACATTGTCGGCTTGGTCTTACCTCGAAAGCATATGTTTAGCGAGATTTAGTTATTTGTATTCGTCATTCTCCTTTATGTTTGTCAATAGTCTGAAATTTGAAATTGAAAATAGAATAGAAATGTGCGAGTGGAAAGTCGTAGTAGTGAGCGAATGAATTGACTCCAAAACATGCATGGTCATCCCATTAGAATTGCTAATCCGAAGGTACAACTTTTATCCTGAGTAACACTTAGCGATCGTAGGGGTTGAAATTCTGAGCATGACAAGACCTATTGATCCTAGGAACAATCTCTTTTGTAAATCCGTCGACCTTGTTTTACTCCTAAACTTGCAGAAGTAAAGGGTAACCTCGAGTTCTCCTTGGGCACATCAAACCTGTCGAGAATAAATTGTTAGCGGTGGGTTTTCTTCGTTTCGGAACTTCATGAGTTTCCTTTGACTGAACCTCTTTTGCTTTTTCTAAGGATAGTATCACACCGTTCGCAACCTTCAGAGTGTGTAAATTGATGAAGAAAATCTATGACCCTTTTGCCCCTTGATGGGGAGTTAACAAATTTCGCCTTCCCTTCATCCTAAATATGCGTCTTCGTTTAGGGTATTGCCCCATTTGGACTGACCCTTGACCCTCAAGTTATCGTAGAGCGTTCTTGTAAGTTTTACTATGTTTATAGATGAACCCCTTTATGACTAGATACCCCTTGAGTGTATCTATGAGGGAACTTCTTTGTTGAACTAATCCTTGCTCGACGATAACCTTTGTTGTATTTTCAATCCTGTTGCGAAAAGGCATGGACATGCGGCGGGCATGGTGAAAAGTATCCTTTTTTTCCTTATTAAGACTAAGCTCACTCCCAATAATTTATCCTCCTTTCTCCATAATTTAGGATCTTTTAATTTTTCTTCGCGGGTCTCAGGAAATCGGCTAGCGCGGCAAGTACGAATATGGGCGAAGGTAGAATGCCAATGTAGATGTATGAATGCATGAAAATGCAAATGCTTGCAAAAGACTCCCTTTTTTTGTATGCTATGACTCCTTATTTGCAATGCAGATGTGCGACCTATATAATCCTAAGGATAGCCTATGCGGATTTTGAGGTAACATTAGACCCTAGCGAAATCCTTGCAAGTTAGATGTTATGACACGCCAATGGAAATCCCTTAGATTTGGGGGTATGTAGAAGGTAGCAGCTGGTGACCGTTCAAGACAGTCACCAAATCTCATGGCCATCGAGAGGCCGTTCGACGTGTACCAATGAAGTTGTCCCTCGTGGGAATGTTCTCTATTCGGAACACAACCTATCAAAGGACGATATCGAATGAAGTGAAATCCCTACAGGCTAGGGATTGAAGACGCGTAAATGGAAATCCGAACCCTACAAGTTGGAGGGTGCGCGGGAATAGGCACGGGATGACCGTTCAAGACAGTCACTAGATCTCATGGCCATCAAGAGGCCAATTGACGTGCGTAAACGAAGATGTCCTTCATGGGAAGGACACGTAGTTGTAAAAGTACAAAGATATAAAAAGAAAATCCCTACAAGCTAGGGAGTGCGTAGATGTAGGCACAGGGTGACTGTTCAACACAGTCACTAGGTCTCATGGCCATCGAGAGGCCAATTGACGTGCATAAATGGAGATGTCCTTCGTGGGAAGGACATGGTCTTGGAAATAGAGTCCCTGCAGGCCAGAGAACGCGTAGTAATACCTGCAAAATTAAAACGCATATATTCGTGGCATATGAATCGCAAGCATTTAACAAGCACAAAAGCACAAAAGTCCTAAGTTCATAGGTTCGGCATGACGGCTTAGGGAGGCTACCCTTCCCATTGGTATGTTCTAGAAGGTCTCATGGGGTCGTTCGTAGCCTCCGAGACTTTTTGTCTCTTTGGATTTTAGAACAACTCATTTATCCATGAGGTTCGAGTTTTTTGGGTAGGTTCCCAGAGAGATCAGCCAAATACCAAGTCCTGCCTTCAACAAAGTCAAGCCTCATATCGGACATTTCCGGATATTCAACCCACTCTGAGTGGAATTATCAATAAGACTCGTAGGAGATTCAAGTCCCCCCTGGTCTTAAGGATAATTCCCACACTTAGGTTTTAACGCAATTTATACATAACCCAGAAATACAGTAAAACAAATAAGCAATTAAATAAATATTTAAACTACTGTAAAAAAATTACGGTAATTTAAGATTGTAAATAAATAAATTAAATTAAATTTAAATATTTAAAAAAACTAACCTCAAAATTCGGCTGTTTATAATTCAAAAATGCAGTAAAACAGCAAATATTTAAATAAACAAATATTTATTTAAACTGATGTAAATAGATGAAATTGTAAATAAATAAATAAATAAATAAAATAAAAATTTAAATATTTACAAAAAATAAATAAACCCTAAAATGGCGAATTAGCCAAACCCTAAAAAAAAATTCGCCAAACAACCTAAATAATTTGCCAAAAACCTAAACCCTGCCAAAACCTATAGGAGCATAATAATTTACAATTTTGTTATCCCCAGCAGAGTCGCCAGCTGTAGCAACCTGCGCTAAAAATTAAGATTTTAGAGTCGCCACCTATTCTACCAGGGCGAATAGGAAACCCTACGCAGTTAAGAGATTCGGGGTAAGTTATTATATTCGGGTCAAGGAAAGGTGTTAGGCACCCTTAACCCTTTCCTAAGGTTTGCATTGTAAGGTAAAGGTTTATGACAAAATTATTGAGGTTAATAGCTAAAGAAGTGAAGAGGGCGAAAAGTGAGATTTTGAATGAATTGAAATTTTAGGGAAGGGGACTCGCCTTGATGCTAAGTGCCTACGTATCTCCTTAGGAAGAATCAGAGTCAACGTAGTTCGGGGCAGGGTTGTACACCTCAGATTTTGATATGTGAGTGATTTGAAGGCTTTTTGAGTTGCCTTATCGTAGTTATGATAATGCGAAGTTCGCAAGGTATTTTGAATTACCTTATCGTAGTTTTTGAAAATCACAGTATTGAAGAGATGAGTTTTAAGGTTTGGCGTACAACCCTGGTTTAATATGTTACCGTTAGTTGTGATGATCAATAGGTTTGATCCCCATAGTTAACGGATTGAAGGAAGGATTGCTAACCATTCTAATCGATAGATTCGATTATCACGAATAGCAAATGAATGTATTTTATATAATTATTAATTTATCGTTATCCCTCATAATCAATAGGTTTGATTATTACACGATAACGAATTGAGTATGCTAATCATCATAACCAATAGATTTGTTTAAAACCATTTAGCAAAATAGATGTATTTTTATTATTGGATTTAATTAATTAACTAAATGATCGATTATTACCCATCGCGACCAATATATTTAGTCGAAACAAATAATAAATCAAATCCTAGTACTTTTGCCAAATGGCCAGTGGGATTGGGCAAACCTTAATGCATTGACAAATTTCTAGGGTTTTTATGATTTAATAGTTAAAACTGATTAAATAGATTAAATCGAAATAATCGAAATAAATCGGGAAAATAATTCTGACTAATCATAGCCCTAATCCTTATTTTATATTCTAACCCTAATTTAAAAAAATAAATTATATACATATTTATATATATATATAATTAAACAATTATATAAATAACATATAAATAATATAAAAAAATAAAAGAAACCTGGACAGGATCCTGTGTGTATGGCCTGCGAGGGTGCACCATGTGGTTGCTTCTTGTGACCTTCAGATCTAGTAACGAGAAACTCCAACGGTGGAGATTATGCTGGTGTACCATAGGCGCGCGAATGCCTCCCACACCGCATCTGCGAATAATAAAAATTGTGAAAAATAAGAGCCTTTGCTTAGGCTCGAACCCAGGTATCCTTGGTCCTCACACAAGTGCTTCACCACTACGCTGCAGATAACTCGCTGTTCAACAATCACACTCAAATAATAATATACAAAATCAAATTTGAATCAAAATTTTAAAACGAATTACCCGCTCCCAGTAGCCTCCTTCTTCTCCAACAGCCCTGGAAATTTTGCTACGAACCAGACGCGAACCTGCTGCCTATTGTTCCCGTAGCTAATCCCAGCAACTAACCGTTTCACATAATACAGCATATAAATATAAAATAACTATATGATTCAATTAAAAATCCCATGCTGAACACAATAGAGCCCGTGATTTATCCCAATTTGGCGTGAAACGCGAAGCCCCAACCTGAAACCTTCAAAACCTAACAATGGCAGTTATTTTTTCATACGTTTAAACAGCAATTAAACCACACAGAGAGCTTCGATTCAGCCTCAGGAACATGAATATATAATCAAACTTCATTCATCATGCGCAAATTAAACAAATCGACTCAAGTTTGTAAACACCGAACCGTGAGCGTGTAGGCGAGTGTTCTCGGTGTTGCGGCTTTGGAGAATAGATGGAACACGTTCAATGAGATCCCAGGAACATGTTTGAACCCTCAAAACACCTTGAATCCGTCCCTCTCTCCAAAAACAATTTTTGGCTTTTCTTTGAGTTTTCTTTAAGAGTTGATTCCGGTTTTTTTGATTTGAGGCAGCAATTTCCCCTCCCCTTGATCATTAGGATTCATATATATATATATATATAGTAGCATTAGGTCAAGTGATTGCAATCCAATATGTGCCAATTATGATGATTGAATTTTTGATATGGAATAACTTCAAGACTTACTTTTTTGGGATCAATCTTGCTCAATCTCTTACCAATCAGAAAATTCGTGATTGCTAGACTTCAATGAACATCTTGGGCCTGAACTTACAACTTGCATCCATTAATTTGATTTTTGTATTTTATTTTAATTAAAATTGGATTTAAATGAATAAATTCCAAAATAAATAAAATAAAATAATAAAAAGTGCAATTGGCCTTAGAGGTTGTAGATGGGCTTAAGAACAAGTTTAGATCATAAAAGGATAGGCCCATTTGTAAAAGTATCCATTTTGAACCACTTTTGTTTCATATTTTCCCTCCAAAATTACCCAACTTTGACAAAGCATATCTCCCTCGATTTTTAAGATATGAAAGAGTTCTAGGACTTTTTTGAAACCTCAGGATGTACTCTTCAAGCCACTTTGGAACATGTTTTTCACTTGGAGATTTTATCTTGATGATATGCCCTTTGACAAAAAACTGCTTTTGGTCGACCTTTGAAAAGGACCTATAATCTTTTGCACCATATCTCCCAAATGAAGCATTTCTGGCCTTGGCTTGTGAGAGACAAAGTTGTAGAGAATCAAATTTCCTTCAGAATAGGCTTTGGTTGGGAAATTTTTGATACTCCATGTGAAAGTTATGACCAGTCAAAGTTGAGTTGTCTTCCTCATATAAAAACCCTAATTTGAACCTTTTAAATTTGTTCATTTCTGAGTTTTTATTAATGTATCATGATCAACTTTTGATCAAATGATGGATATAACTTTGAATACTTGATGTTGACAAATAGTCTTGGAGTTTGACTGTACTTTGACCATAGTTGACTTTTTAGGTCAAACTAGTCGACTGGGGATCATCTGAGCCATTGAGTGAACCATCATTGGAATTGAAGCTTGACTTTGGACATGGAGATACTTTGAGACATATGAGATACCTTGAGGTCCATTTGAGGCCTTAAAGATTCAAACTCCTTTGATAAAATGCAAACCCTAGTTTTGAATAGGAGAGAGTGACTTGAGAAAACCCTTGAACATTGAGTCATTGAAGATGGAATGAGATGGGCAAATTTTGGGGTATGACACTTAGTGAAAAGTCTTTGACATAACATCCTAATTACTATGTCCAAATGTAATTACGGTTATGATCAAGCATTCAAATAACAAAAATTACAGTTACAATAAAGTATCCCTAGTCCTAGATGATATTTATTATTGTATGCTCTTACTCAAGTCAACAAACAACTACTGTCCAGCTTAAAATTCTCATATAAATTCAAAATCCATTTTTCTGATGGTTAAAGCATAAAGAACAGATGTAGAACAAAGCAATTATATGAAAACCAAACTATTATTGCATCAAGTAAATAAAGTCATTACATTCAAAATCAGGGTCACCCCCTAGAAATGGGAGTTTTAGCTACTCCTAAAATTAACAGAAATCATAGTTTGAATTGTAGACATTACAGATAAATGAAGGAAATCAGATCTTCAATTGCAAAAGCTCAAGGAAATCTTCAATCCTTGCATAAATCTGAGTTCTCCATCCTTCTATTGTGTTTTTTCTCTCCAAAATTGTCCAACCTCTTGTCCCAACATGTTTTCCTTCTTTTATTTCAACGTTCTTGGGCTTTTCAGACCAAAAAGCCCATGACAACACGTGCACACGCGTGTGGGGACGCGTTTGGGACAGTGGGATGCATCTTGGGACAGCGGGACGCGTCTGGGCAAACATGCATTTTTCCTTTGTTTTTCTATACTTCAGGGACGCGTCTGGGGACGCATCTGAGACGAGGGATGTGTGTGGGATGCGTCTGGCATGCATGCACAGTTAAGGACCCGTCTCAGCAGTAGATGACACTTTTCACTTCCAAACAAGTTTGGGGACGCATTTTGGCATCTGATTGCATTTTTCTTCTTCCACACGCGTGTTGGGACGCGTTTTGCTAGTTTATGCACATTTCTTCAGTTTTGCCCTTTTTCGCCTTGACTTCTCCCAATTCATTCATCTGAGCCTACAAACACTTAAACACAAAACCAAAGCATAAAATGACGAATTATGCAATAAAACACTAAATGAAATAAATCAAAGACAACTAAAACAACGGTAAATAAATGTGTAAAAACCAGTGATCAAACTCCCCCAAACTTAAACCATTGCTCGACCTCAAGCGACAATTATAAGAGACTCTGAACATCACAACATACCGGTTTTCATACGTGATATTTCTGTTCTGATTGATCAAGAGACAGTTAGTCCGGCATTCACATGACGTGAAGAGTTTCTGCTAGAACATTTAAAACCTTAGCTCCCCTTTCGGATACCTCTTTAACTATGCTTTGTACTTAAGTCTTTTTCCGATTTTCCTCCTTTTTCATTAAGACAATCAAATTAAGGCAATGAGAATTTGTGATGATCATCACATGCACAAGACTAATCAAGAATTCTTTTTTTTTTCGACACCAAATGAGCAGCATTATTTACCGATGAAATTTTCAAACTTTGCAGTTATATATTGTCCTTATTTGGACGACGTTTGGGGATCAACCTCCTTTGGGCTGAATAACCGGGTCAGGGTTACCCAACTTAGCGAGCGGGTTTCCTTTTACCTCCTTTTCATCATCTAGTGCCAACTTTATTTTTTTCTCAACTAATCATACATGCAAGATAATCTAAATTATGCCAGACTGTATAGAAAAACTACTTAAGGAGTACTTCTCAAGATTCAAGCATTATGGTACAAATCTACACGTTAGACTCGTATCTCTTTTTAGGAAACCAAGGGTGTTCAAACAAACTCCTTTTCTGTCATATTATTCTGAACTTCCTATCCTCAAAAACCATCCCTTCATCTCTATATATTATTCCTGATTTCTTTTGAAATCCAAAACTCTTATAAAAAACAAAAAATTCTGTCAAAATTTGGGAAGAATTCAATTTATGGTTGTACACATCATACCAATAATGTAAAAAGAAAACGCAAAGAGTAAGTCCCTCTCCCAAACTTGAATTAAACATTGGCCTCAATGTTTCAGAACAAGCCCGAGAAACGTGACTCACAGAGGGTAGTGTGACTCCACTATAGCTTCCTTGCTTTCACCAGAAATACCCTCTTTTATTACCTAAAAATAAAATAGACAAAAAGAAAATTTAGTTATTAAAAGCGTGGGTTGCCTCCCACGAAGCACTTTATTTAACGTCGCATGGCTCGACGGTCCATTGCCCTTTATTATGGATGGAATTTCCTCTTCCAAACCTTGTTGGTTGTCATCTCCACAACCAAGAACTCATGAAGATGAAAATCATGGACCACTTTTCCCTTCAACTCACTTCCCACTTTCATCTCCTCACCTTGAGTTTCCTCTTTCTTTTTCTTCTTGAATTCTTCAGCGAATTTAGGAACTTTGATAGATGCTTGAATTGAGGTCACCTGAGAGACTATGCTTGAAACTTTTCTGGGAGATGTTGTGGACTTTTGCTTTCTCCCTCACTTCTGATCATACCAACTGAAGATTGATTATGACCACCTACAGCTTGCTTCTTGACTCCTAACACCTTCAGTGTTGCCTCTTAATCAAATGATTTTACTGTCAGTTCCCTTTTTTCAATATCCAAATTACAGCGGCTAGTAAGCAAAAATGGTCGCCCAAGAAGGATAAGAGTTTCTTCATATTTAGGAATGTCCATGATGTGGAAATCAACTGGGAAAACAAACTTGTCAACCTCTACCAATATATCTTCAAGTATCCCATATGACTTCGTAATGGTGTGATCAGCGAATTTCAAATTTGTCTTACTCTCGCTTATTTTTCCAATCTCAAGCTTTTTGAAGATAGACAATGGCATCAAACTCACACTAGACCTAGAATCAATTAGCACCTTTTTGAATATTCTGTCATTAATAGTGCACGGTATTGCCACCGCTCTAGGGTCTTTCTTCTTGATGGGGATCTTCCTTGCTGGCGAGACTCTATCACACTTTTCAGTTACAATTTCTGGTTCATCTCCTAGTGACTTCTTTTTAGAAATTACCTCCATGAATTTTAATGTATGCAGGCATATTTTCAAGTGCTTCAAAGAAAGGTAAGTTGATCTCCAACTTTTTGAACATTGCAACAAACTTCTCAAAATCCCTCTCTTTCGAATCCATCTTTGTCACTCGGGAGGGGTAAGGTAACTTGATCGCCGGTTTAGCTTCTTTCTTATTTTTCTCTTCAAGTGCCTTAACCGGTGGTACCACTACTTCGGGCTCTTTCGGGTTTTCTTGTGGTTGTTTCTTATTTCTTCTTGATAATGAGAACATTATGTAGCCATTTTCTCTATAGCTACCTCCCACTCTACCTTTTGAGGACCTTGTTGTTGTTGATCTTTCCAAGAGAAGTTGGGATGATTCTTCCACCCTGGATTATAGGTGTTAGAATAAGGATTATTTTTCCTCAAGAATTTGATTTCTTCAATCTGTTTGGGAGTTGCAAAATAAAACACAGTTTGGTGAGGGCCATTACAGATTTCACAGCTGAAAGGTTGAGCTTGTTGAACTTGAGCCACCTGTTGTGTATCTATATACATAGCCTTCAATTTCTTTTCAACTTCTGCAGCTATCGCATCTTCAACCCGAATTTTAGAAGTCTCCAACTTCATATCAATGACTCCTTCAGGTTTTCTAGTACACCTGTCATACAACTCCAGATGCTCATTTGAAGCTATCGCTTTAATGATCTTGATAATACCGGAGGCTGTTGTGAAATTAGTTGAGCCACCAGCCGCTGTATCAATTAACTGCTTTGTTTTTATTCTGAGAACATTGACAAACACCTGCATTTGTTCAGTCTTGTCCATATTATGAGTTGGGAATGCCACTAGAGTCCTTTTGAATCTTTTATAGGTATCTCCCAAAGGCTCACCCTCCTTCTGCTTGGAGTTTAAGATTTTGTACCTCTTTCTCAGAAATACCGATGTTGGGAAATACTCATTTAAGAACGTCTTTTCCATCTCTTCATATGATGTAATGCTGCCCGCTGGGAGAGAATATAACCACTCTTTCGCTTCTTCAGCCAAGGTAAAAGGGAACATTCTCAGCTTCTTCGCTTCTTCAGTATGACCCTCAATTTTTAACGTTGTGCTCATGGTCAAAAACCTTTGCAGGTGCTTGTTTGCATTGCATCTTCATTAACCTTTCCGGTGAAAGGTTTTCTTTCAAGCTGATTGATTGTGCTTCGATGCAATTGAAAGTTAGCAGCATTCACCGGTTGGTTGACAATTGTTAGTCTACCCCCCGGTGTGTTTGCAGCACCATAGTCTCCAAGAAGTCTCTCAGGTGGTGGAGGATTTTCACCCATATTTTCTTCTTCACTTTAAGAATCTGAATTTGAATGAATTGAGACAACCTTCTCTTCTGATTCCAGTTTTTCTAATCGAGCTTTTCTGCGCCTCTCGTGCAAAGTTCTTTCAATTTCTGCGTCAAAAAGAAATTCAGCTGACGCCTTACCTCACATAAACAGATTAGACGATTATTAGTAATAAAGAGAATAAGTAAATATAATGGAGAAGAAAATTTTAGTTGCGGGACCACAAAATTCTAATTGAACTAAACCTAAAACTCTATTATCTTTGGCAGTCCCCAGCAACAGCGTCAAAAACTTGATAGGGAAAATAATAAGTGTACTATTCGGCTTATGTAGTAGTAATGTGACAATCCAAAGTATCGAATCTCAAGGACTGCTTGACGATGCAGAGTTTTATCAAAATTTCAATTAAACAAAAGTTCCAAGAGGTTTTGATTGGTTTTGCATAAAATTAGAATTAAAGTAAACAAATAAAATATAAAAACAATAAACAGAGATGAGTATACTGCTAGGGCTCGGTGAATGAATCTTCCTGTAACAAATTTCCTTCTCAATGCAACAACATAGTTTCCATCATTGGTTACCGATTCTCTAGAGTATCTAATCCTAAAGCCTTAGTGAAAAGATCTTTGACATCACATCCTAATTACTATGTCCATATGTAATTACGGTTATGATCAAGCATTCAAATAACAAGAATTCCAGTTACGATAAAGTATCCCTAGTCCTAGATGATATTTATTATCGTATGCTCTTACTCATGTCAACAAACAATTGCTGTCCAGCTTAAATTACTCATATAAATTCAGAATCCATTTTTCCGATGGTTAAAGCATAAAGAACAGATGTAGAACAAACCAATTATATGAAAACCAAATTGTTATTGCATCATGTAAATAAAGTCATTACATTCAAAATCAGGGTCACCCCTTAGCAACTGGGGGTTTAACTACTCATAAAATTAACAGAAACCATAGTTTGAATTGTAGACATTACAGATGAACGAAGGAAATTAGATCTTCAATTACAAAAGCTCATGGAAATCTTCAATCCTTGCATAAATTATGAGTTCTCCAGCCTTCTATTGTGTTTTTGCTCTTCAAAATCGTCCAACCCCTTGTTCCAACGCATTTTCCTTTTTTTATTTCAGTGTTCTTGGGCTTTTCAGACCAAAAGGCCAATGACAGCACGTGTGGGGACGCGTTTGGGACAGTGGTACGCGTCCTGGGACACGTTTGGGGACGGTGGGACGCGTCTGAGAAGACAGGTATTTTTACTTTGTTTTTCTATACTTCTGGGACGTGTCTGGAGACGCGTCTGAGCTGAGGGACGCGTGTGGGGACGCGTCTAGCATGCATGCACAATCAGGTACGCGTCTCACCAGCATATGGCACTTTTCACTTCCAAACGCGTCTGGGGACGCGTTTTGGTAGCTGATAGCATTTTTCTTCTTCCACACGCGTCTGGGGACGCGTTTTTCCAGTTTATGCACTTTTCTTTAGTTTTGCACTTTTTCGCCCTGATTTCTCAAAATTCATTCATCTGAGCCTACAAACACTTAAACACAAAACCAAAGCATAAAATGACGATTAATGAAATAAAACACTAAATGAAATAAATCAAAGACAACTAAAAATAACGGTAAATAAATGTGTAAAAACCATTGATCGATAAATTTCACCTATTTTACAATTCTTGGATTTAGACCCCTTATTTCGATAACCTTCTTTACCCTTGTTCCTCCCATGATCTTGACCCCTTTTCACATACATACTTACACCTTGTATTATTTCCTCTACACTCTGTCTCCTTTGAGAATGAGAAAAAGTGTAGCATTAATCACATCACCACTAATAGTGTCTTTCTAGTATGTAAGAGTATTCCCCAAGTGACCATAAGAACCTGATAACGAGCAGAGCAAGATAATTGTCTTATCTTCGTCATCAATCTTCACCCAAGCCTCACCAGACCAGTTATTATGTTTTTGAAGACATTGATATGTTGTTGCAAATCAAATCCTTCCTACATCTTCAGACTGTATAGTCACTGCTTCGAGAGCAATTTTTTGATTAGCGTCTTTAACATATATTGATTCTCTAATTTGTTCGAAACTACATTCGGAGTCGTTAGGTTTAGAATATGATATATCACCTCGTTTGAAAAACACATAGATGAATCAATCATGCGACCTTCTCCTTCATCTCAGCCTAATAGGTATCCTCCGAGTCTTTTGATTTCATCTCATGCAGCACCTTTTGTTACCTTTACTAAGATAACCGATCCTTAACCTTCATTTGTCATTACTTGTATTTAACAGACTCGTCGAACCTTGTTACTTTGAATTTCACACCAGGGTTAATCACTATCTGATACCAATTTTTAGAAAAACAAATAGTATAGAAGATTAAAGATAAACGAAAGTAAAATACAATGGACACAATCAATCTTTGTTAACACAAGTTTTTCAATGGTGCCTACTTGTTTAACTATAAAGCAACTATAGTTCCTTGTATTTCTGTCTTATGAATTTTATTAGGATTACATACACGCGCGCGCACACAAACACACACACGCACACACACACACACACACACATACACACCCGCGCGCGCGCACACATATATAATACTAGGGTTCAATTTATCTTAACACTAGTCCCACAATTACCCTCAACAAACAATTATATCTACTCTTAATTATCTCAACAATATGAGTTATACTTAACAACTTATAATAATCTCAATAATATGAACTATACTTAACTATCCATAATAATCTCAACAATATGAGTTATACTCAATCAGTATTAATATAAGAGTTACAAAAAAAATATCTAACAAAACCTAAAACAAAATAATATTACATTTAAATTAGTTTAAATAATACTCTATCATGTTATGTAATACAATGAAATCTGTTTCCATACTTTATACTAACTAATTGGACTTCTGCAGTAAAAAAAAACTATAATATAAAAAAATTAAATTTTTTAGAAATTTCTCATCTGCTCTTTCTTCTTATTCTGCCACCTCATCAAATTGAAGGCAATTTGTGTCAAAAATTTACTTTTTTCAACCAATGATGCTACTTTTTTGTTTTATTTCAACTAGATGTTTGTTATATTATGCCTTTGGTTGTCAAGTTTGGATCAATTGATGATGTCATCTGATTCAATTGCAATTTTCTTCTTTTCTTACCTTTTTTTCATTTTATACTATTCTTTTTATCTCTCTCTTCTATCTAATTATAGAATTCACTATGTTTTTAGTCTTTTAAATATAACAATATTTTCATCTCTCTAAATATATTTTTAATAATATAGATTATAATTTTGTTTAAATAAAAATAATATTTGTATACGAGAAAAAATCTATTATTGATCTATATATTTTATATACGAAAAATGGTATTTATGATCCAAATATATTTTATTAAAAAATGGTATACCGAAAAAAATCTATTGGTGATCTAAATATTTTTATATACGAAAATTTACTATTGATCCAAATATTTTTGTAAATGATACCTAAAGAAAAATAATATTTGTATACGGGAAAAAATCTATTATTGATCTATATATTTTTATATACGAAAAATGATATTTATGATTCAAATATTTTTTATTCAAAAATGATATACGGGAATAATCTATTATTCATCTAAATATTTTTATATACGAAAATTTACTATTGATCCAAATATTTTTTGTAAATGATATCCAAATTAAAATAATATTTACATATGGAAAAAAAATTATTATTGATCTATATATTTTATATACGAAAATTGTATTTATGATTCAATATTTTTTATCCAAAAAAGATATACATAAAAAAATTTACTACTGATTTAAATTTTTTTATATATAAACAAATTTATTATTGATCTAAATATTTTTTTAACCTTCTATTAAAAATAAATATATTGTATAGAAACTCAACAATAACAGCTTACTATAAGTTCATCTAAACTGTCCTATAGAGATTATATTCTTCAAATCATGAAATGGTAAAAGGCAGGTTAGTTAAAGAATCCAAATAGAAACATACACCAAAAGTAGTCTAGACGAGTTACAAAAATGCATCTATAGATACTTAATATTTGTTGTGTAAGAGATACTCTAGTATCATATTTATACCACTATAGTGTGATTGCATTGAAACTTGAATATAGGAAGAAACAAATAGTTGGATTGAATGAAGATATTTATAATGTATAAATGCATGTAATTATGAAAGAATGTGTGGCACGTAGAGAGTAACATTGTGAAAAGGACAAGAGAATGGTAGGGTAAAGGAAAACAGTTGTTACTATTAGTTTTGTGTTTTGAGCCCCTATCCATCACAATTCACAAATTTTGATAGGGGTTGGGCTGGAAAAACTGAAGGGAAGGGATAATGGTTGATGGGAAAGGGCTTGGTCCTAATTGCACGATATATGTTGGTGGGTTAGGTAGCAAACACTGCCCTCCCCCTCTTCATTGGACCCATCTCCCTTAGATTCCTTCCCCTTTCTCTCTCTCTTTAGTTCTCTTACAAAAACACTACCCATTTTGGACTTTACATGTTTTAGCCAACTCACTTCTCTTTTTTCTTAAGCAACCTTTCTTTCTAAAAGATTTTAACATAACAAATTTTAGTGTGGCCACCTTTGATCTCGTCTATCTATTTTTCTAGCATCATCAAAGTCATGGTGGATCTTTTACTGATATTTATGCATAGTAATGTTCTGTCTCTTAAAACTATAAACGTGATTTTTAAAATAATTAATTTTACTATAAGAAAAATTACAGCGCAGTTTATTGTTTGTTTCTCTTCTATTTTTTATATTTATTATTATTTGAATATCTTGAATATAAATATAAAAATAACGTAGTCGGTCTCTAACCCCTTACAAAAGAGATAGTCTCCCACGTATGTTATATACCATTTTTCTTTCATGTGAGATTCAGGTTTTTAGGGTTTTTAAATCGTGTCTCTTTTCATTTGAGATTTAGGTTTTTATCATACAACAACTTTAGTTATACAAAGTTTTTGATATTGTAAATGAATGTAATTGAGATTTGTTGCATAAGTTTTTTTTCGGTTTTGGATAATAATTTAAATTTTACATTCACATAATCGAAGTTAAAATTACTAAAATAAAAATTTTATTGTTTAAGTCAAAATTTCAATAACCAAATCGAAAAAATAGACAATTTATTAGAATTTATACGATCTTGATCTACGACTGAGATTGTTGACTACGTCCATTTATCACCATATTGAATCCATTTAAGAAAAAAAAAAAAGAAGAAATATTAGAAACATATCAACATATAAAAGTTTTCTTTTGCCTTCTAAGAAAGCTTCTCTCCACCTTTCCCTCTAAATAGGTTGAACACTTTGCCCCATCTTGGTGACTTTTATTTATCACTTTATTTACAACAACAAAAATCATCATAACCAATTCCTTTATAAAAGTAACCCACTTCACATTTAAAAGAAAAATAATAAAAATATCTTAATCTCCCCAACATTGAATCAATGACATAAAAAGAGTCTATAATTAACCATAAAGCCAAATTTCCAATTCCATCATTATAATTAAAGACAACTGTCTTTATAAAGAAGAGCCTCTCTACTTGTCTCCTAACTAAGAAACTAGTTTGTATCATAAGCTTTATATATAATTATGACTTAATAGTTTGCACATGCAAACACACTTCATATTCATTGGAATATTGGACAAGTTGAAGCATAGAAGCAAACACTACTAATTATTTATTTTTCTTTATTCCTTCCCCATACACTAAACGTCATTTAAACATCTAATTTTCTTAATTTTTTTTCTTCTAAAAATGCTTTTTCCTTTTTATTAATTTATTTGTTTAAAATATATTTGGTTTCTTTATTTTATTTGACACTAGTGTAACTTGCATTCAATAAAGGGAATAAGAAAGAAGTGATATATATGGAAGTTGATGTATAGACCTATAGATTCAAACATCCCTCACCACATCTCTCTTTCTCTCTCTTTAGTTCTCTCTATCTCTCTCTTCCAACTTCTTTTTCTTTTCAAAATATTTACATAAGAAAAAGAAAGCTCTATCCTATTCAATTGAAGGACTAGTTTAATTTTCTCTTGAGTATTTATTGCAAGATGTTGTGAAGTAAGCATTAGTCTTTTTTATTAGTTCTTTGAAAATTAATATCTTGGTTTAACTTATTTTAACTTTTTAGCATATGAAATTTTCATTTATGCATTCAAAGTTATGATCTTAGATTCATATATGGTATCATTGAGCTAATCTTCAAGAATTGTGGCAGGCCTAGACAAGAAAATATGCATGAGATGGCTTTCTTCCAAGCAAATTTCATGTTACAAACTCCCCATCACCATGATGATCATCATCATCATCAACCACCTTCACTCAACTCAATTCTACCTCAAGATTATCATGGTATGTATAAATATTCTCTCTAAAATATGTAGCACCGACACTTCAGATAAGTAGTTTCTGGTGTTTAGCCCATGTTAAGTGTCTGGTGTTTGATGTCTGATGTCTGTATCATGCTATAATAGCTTCAATTTCTACATGTCACAGTAGTATCTGATGTCTGATGTCTAGTGTCTGTATCAGTGTTTTATAGTCTGTAAATATAATTTATGGATTCCAAATGTTGTTGATGTAGGGGGACCATCATTTCTAGGGAAGAGATCTATGTCATTTTCATCAGGAATCGAACTCGGAGAAGAAGCCAATATAGCTGAGGAAGATTTATCAGATGATGGATCACAAGCTGGTGAGAAGAAGAGGAGGCTCAACATGGAACAAGTGAAAACACTTGAGAAGAGTTTTGAGCTTGGTAACAAGCTAGAGCCTGAAAGAAAAATGCAGCTTGCAAGAGCTCTTAACTTGCAACCTAGACAAGTTGCTATATGGTTTCAAAATAGAAGAGCAAGATGGAAGACAAAGCAGTTGGAAAAAGACTATGATGTCCTCAAAAGACAATATGATGCTGTTAAGTTAGACAATGATGCACTTCAAGCTCAAAACCAAAAACTTCAAGCTGAGGTTAGTAGAAATTTTCCAATTCAAAATTTTATTGTTTTAAATATTTTGTAGAAAAATAATATTTGGTAATGATGATGCTCCTTTTTGATCTAGTTGTGCTTTTTTTGACTATCTGCCTAGTTTTCAGAACCTTTCCTTTCACCTATTCTCTAACATCAACTTTCTAAAAAGCTGCTTTTTTCCCTTCACCTAAAAGTGACTTATAATCAAGATCCAATAATTTTATTTTCACTTCAATCACATCTTTCTCTAAAATAGCTTCCTTGTTTTCCACATAAAAATGTTTCATCTTACCCTATATTCTATAGTTTCTACACTTATTATGAGATGAGACTGAGGGAGTAACTTTTTTAAATCATAGATACTATGAATACGAACACGATAAAACGGTATTGAAAGGTGTCGATGCTGATACAATTATTCAGTACAGTTTTTATGATTAAAAAATTGTGATTAATTTACGTCACGACGACTGCAATCAGTATCGCAATACTTATATTCTTGAAATCGTGAAAGTCTTTTCGCAACTGTTATTTAAAACTTTACATATTAGTATTATTTATCATGATTTTAAATTGCAGTCTGCAACCACGCTGTCTAATATGAACTGGGATTGCAACCTGAGTTTAAAATTGTGTTCGCTCGAATAATTTATAGTCTTAATGAGTTAGATAATTTAATTTTTATTTTTTTACAGATAATGGCATTGAAGAGTAGAGAACCAACTGAATCAATCAACCTAAATAAAGAAACAGAAGGATCAAGCAGCAATAGAAGTGAAAACAGTTCAGATATCAAGTTAGATATCTCAAGAACACAAGCTAGTGATAGTCCTCTATCAACACACCATACAACAACCACAACAACAAGCAGAACCTTCTTTCCATGTCCATCTGCTAGGCCTCCAGGAGGAATTGCTCAACTTTTTCAAACATCTTCGAGGCCGGAACAACTTCAATGCCAAAAGATTGATCAATTGGTCAAAGAAGAAAGCCTAAGCAACATGTTTTGTAGCATGGATGATCAAACTGGATTTTGGCCATGGTTGGAGCAACAACAGTTCAATTGAATCAAAGGGAGGGTTTTTATTTAATATTTCAATGTAGTTTTACTTTTTTTCAATGAGAAATCAAAAGGGTGTGTGGAAATCTGTTATAATATTTCATGAGTTATTAAATTATAAGCTTTGTTTTGAAAATCTTTATGTTAATGTATAAAATAGATTATATCAAGTAGAAATTTTATGTTATTTTTGAATCTTCTATATGGTGCAACAGTCGTAAAAATCGTTAAATTTTAACAAATAAATTTTACCGATTCTTATAAATGTTGCACCATTATGCATTTTGTATATGTTTTATTTTTTATTTTTGATGGAATTTAAAAAAAGAATTATATGAATAAATAAAGGGCTAGTCACTTTCTTTTTCCTTTTTTGATAATATATAAAGTTTTCATGCAACTTTGAGTAAAGTTATCATGTTAATTAATGAATAGAAAATAAGAAAAAACCATGCTTAATTTATATAAATATATATAACATATGGTCCACTAAAATAAGGGTAGATTCTCTTCTAACATTTTTTTAAAGCAATTTTTTTTTTTTTGTAAGCAAGTTATTTATTATAAGGAACAAAAAGTTCACAACAACAAGATTTATGGTGATTATTTAACCTTTGTATTAATTGAATTGTATAGTAAAAATTGTTTGATATTGCTTTGAAGAAAGAACCACTAATGATTTATGGTGATTTCATCAATGAGTAGCAACAATGAACATAATCCATAGCAAGTTAAGAAAATAAGTATAAAAAAAGAAAAGAGAATCAAACACACATTCCAAGAGAAGAAGAAGACAAACATATAGATGAGTGGAAGAAAACAAAAAAAGTTGGAAATGGTCATTTCTCGTGAATGAGACGTTGTCGATTTTGTTGTTCATGACAAAACTAGAAAAAAAGTGTACCGTGTGAAATTAATTTATTTCAGGTACTTACTATTGTAAAAGGATGCATACATATTTAATATGTACTCCATAATTGTACAAATCACTTTCAATTATTTTTAAATTAAAAAAAAGTCACTTTCAATTATAAACATATAAAATCAAATCCTTTAGTGTGTGGTTAGAATTTAATTGCTACTAGGGTTTTTGGGTAATTGATATTTTGTCCATCTTTTGCTATTACAATTTATTGATTTAACTATTGTTTGTTTTGAAACGAGAGATCGGTGATATGGTGTTGGCGTAGTTTGATTGCGGCGCAAGAAATCAGTGATGCGATGTTTAGAAGTTTCATCAAATTATTCTCTTGTAAAACGAGAGATCGATGATATGATTTTGAGAAGCTTTTACTATACGATGGTGCGAGCCAACGTCAAAATCAGTAAAGTTGCTAGTGAAGTGAGAGAAATGTAATCTATAAAGAGGAAAGTGAATGAATACCTATTACGGTGTGCAACGAATTTATATACTGTGAACGGTTAAAATCTCTTTCACTTGATTCGGCGTATGTTGAGAAAAGTTGTTTGAACGGATTTGACAATGTCAAATAAACTAAGAACTTAGATCGAGTGCGAGACAATTCAAGGTATCTCCAGTGATTTGTCGCTCTTCAATAAAAATCCTCTGGGTTGTGTCACTGAAGTTTGGCCGATTTTATTGAGTCTTTTGCTGGTCCAACAAAACTATAAAAAAAATAAAAAATTTATGTGAAATTTGAAATTATAATTTTACTCCATAGTACATAGAGTGTTAAATTATTAAAGAAAAAAATAGCAAGTAAAATTTTTTTCAGTTATATGAAGCCAAAAATTGCCGTACCCAATTTTTTAGTGTGATGAGCATAGTACTAATTTGACTATGCACCAATTTTAGGGTCACCTTCATGTGAGATCACTGTCACCCACTCTCTAGCATTCATCTTATTTCATTTTCACCTCTACTTTTGTTCATCTCTTTCCTTGTACACTTTCTTTTCCCTCATATAGATTTTATGGTAATAATAATGACATTTTTATATTGGTCAGCATTACACTGAAATTCAGCTAGGTAATCCAATACTATATAGTAAATTATTAAAGTCAGTCAAATTTGTACTACCTCTACGTCACGCCATGCAAAGTAACTTTAGCTCAGGTGAATGTACATATTAAAATTATTATTAATTATTTACATCTTAGTATTTTAATTATTTTTTTGGTGATGTGATGTGTTATTTTGAGAGTGTTGCGTGGAGAGTATGGAGGAGCATCACATCATGAAAAAGAAAGAGGTATTAAACAAATGAATCTTGTCACTTTCTTCTGTTATTATCTTTCCCCTTATAGAACGCTTCTTGTATCATTTTTTATTCATTCGTTGTCCAAGTGATAAACGATACTGCACCTACCCTGACTTATTTCTTTTCTTGAATGAATGATGTGCTCCATATATATACATGCTATAGAATACTACCTCCGGTCCCATTTATAAGAAAAGATTCTCTTTTTAGATACATTAAATAAATAATGTATTTGAACATTATGTTGTCCAGATACATTATTTATTCAATGTATCTAAAAAAGATAATCTTTTCTTATAAATGGGACCAGAGGGAGTATTTTATATAATTATATTCATATTCCTTTTTATTTTTTAAATAATTAAAACATTTAATTTTGGTGTATAGAGTACTCAAACTTAGACCTTGTTCGGTAAAAAAAAAAATTTAATTATTAAGATAACGAATAAGCTAGAAAGTCTGGAAGAAGGGAGATTCTTCAACACTAGTAGCAAAAAAATGGGATAACAAAAGAGGAGAGTGGAATGGAACATGGGTTAGAAGTGGCATAGATTTTTTTTAAGCAAGTTATATAGATAAGAATAAAAGTTTTAAAAATTGGATTACAAAAGACGAAATACGCATTGGAAAGAAAATTATCACAAAGTAAAATCTAACTTAAGTAAAACAGGTGATTTTTCGCTAAATTCATAAAAGTTACAATTAGATTGAGTAATTTTTCCTATAAACACCTACCTCCAAATCAACGTTTTACAATCCCACATAACGTCCCTAGCGTTCCATTCGATATTTTTGAAAATAATACCGTTCCTACACAATCATAAACTCCAAACAATAGCCAATCAAACACAACCCACCTTACTTCTTTTGACTTTCTTATGAGGACAAAGAGAACTCCACTTCCAAAAACATTCTTTGAAATCAATTGCTTTATTAAAAAACAATCCTAACCATTCGACCATTTCTTTCCAAACAACTTCTCAACTTTTTCGGCACATCAAAAGAGAATGGGTCGAAGATTCTCCAACCTTATCACAAAAAACACAAGCAAGATTAGAAGAATAAGGGAGAATACCTCTACAAGCTAACAAGTCTTTTGTAGGTATCTTATTAATGAAACATCTCCACCCGAAAACTTTAACTTTAATAGGAACATCCGCTTTCCAAATAAAAGAAACAATAGATTCATAACAGTTTTCGGTCTGAAAGGAACTTACCTATTGCACAATGCCCCATAACAAGAAGAAACAGAGAAACGTCTGTCTTCCGTCGGCAGCCATACAACTTTGTCGGCTCGGACAGCAGAGGGAGCACCTCTGGACAACAACAATTGCATCCTGCAGATTTCCGCTGCAACAACCACATCGTCCGCGGTAGGGATACTGAAGTCACACCAATGCCAACAACCATCTCTTCATCCTCCCATACCAGCGATAGATACATTCTGCAATAGATGGAAGCATCACTTACTTTTTTTTTACTTTTATTTTGGAGGACTGTAGTTTAAAGGACATGTTTGAGGTATTTAAGCAAATTTGGAGAAATTTGGAGACATTGATGAGGTGATTATCCCGTCAAAGTTTGACAAGTATAAGAGAAGATACAGTTTTATGCAATTCTTCAATGTAAAAGATGCGAAGTTTTAAGCGACCAAATTGGAAAATATCTTCTTAGACTCTAGAAAATTGTCACTACTACAAAAAACACATTTTAACTCGGAGGAGAGGTAACGAAACGCGTTATGAAAACTTTCCATTTTATCCGTCGATTATTTAAAAATCGATGAGATAGTTTAACTGATCATTGGTTCGACTCCTAGAGACATCAATTTTATTTTTTCAAAACTAGAATCACATACCTCTCGATTTCTTTCAAAAACCGAGGGAAAAAATATTTTTACAAGTTTACACAAAATAATTAAATTGCACATAATATTCAATTCAAAGTTTATTATGTTACATTGGTTTGGTTTTAATCTACAAGTACAATTTTTTGACAAATCTGATTCATCATCATCACTTGAGTAAATCCAAATTTTGTTGTATATCCATTGCTTTTTAAGTTCAATGATTTTGTACGCATCTAATTTCTAATATAACATAAAAAAAGTTAGATACATAACATAAAACTCCAGTAAAAAAGATAAAAAGTTATGTAAGAACACCAACCTTGGAACAATTTATTTTTTTTGCACTTGCAATCCATCCCAAAGATATGTTTCCAACCTTTGAACAAATGTTTTTATTGTTTTCATGACAAACACTTTCATTATCTATCTAGAACAAAATATTTCTTCTGCCCTTGCAATCTATCTCACATAATGATGTTGATTTTGTTGATGTAAATAAACATACCGGGAAAAAAATGGTGAATTTGAATGCAAAATTCTGACATTCAAGCATCATTCTTGTAGAAGTTGGATCTTAAACATAGAAGGGATATTAATCTTTGAAAAGATTTGTTGTAAACAATTCACCTTAGAATTCTGTGTAAACAATGTAATATTTAAAATAAATAAATAAAAAGTAGAATTATTCACCTCGGTTTTTATCCAAAATCGAAGTGATAGTTTAAATGAGATGATTATTGACGTTAGTTTTACAGTTAACGGAGGGGTGTAATAATCATACTTTACTATAAAAACACTCGTTAAAAAGATTTTACCCTAAATATTAATAATATGAAGTAGTCCCAAAAAGAGCAAATATTTACTACCACTACAACATATCTCTAGGATGGATTGCAAGTGCAGAAAATATATATTTTCATGGTGGGAACATATAACTTATCAGAAGTTGGATAAGTTACAGAGTCTTTTTTGCATATGCAACATAAAGGTATGCAACAAAACTTAGATTCTACCAAAGATCTCTAGCATCTTGCATGGGACATCTAGCATCTAAATTTTTATATCATCGGAGATTTGTTGTATACAATATATTTTTAATATCATGTCAAGATAATGTTACAAAAAAAAAGTGCATTCACCTCAGTGATTTTACATGCCCGAGGTGATAATTTAAGCATTTTTTCTATATTTTTTACCGGCCTTAAAAAATCTTTGACGTCTATTTAATATTTATCAACTTTCATTCCACTAGTGATCTTTGTGAAACCTAAGGGATATCCATTATAAAATCATGCTGAATATTGAAAATTTAACCTAAATGAAAGATATGACGGGCTTGAAACCTAAGGACGCTTGGAAAAGTTCTCTATGACGGATTGCAAGAGCAGAAAATTTTTTGGGTTCAAAGTTTGTCTTCTTAAATATTTATTCCAACCAAAAATGATTTGATATTTTATATTAATTATCTTACCCTATTTTTACATAAGAAATAGAAGATCTTCCCCAAGATTCAATAATTAGAAGATCTAAAGTCTAAATCTCGAGGGAATTTGATTTTTATCTTGAACTCTATGGAATTTTACTTTTATTTTAATTTCAATATTCTATGTAAACAATGTATTATTGAATAAAAACTAAAAATGTATTCTGGGAAAACAATGTTACAAATTTTAAAAAACTAAAAATATTAATAAGAATCATACCCCATGTTTTTTATTAAACCGATATAAAAGATGCAATAGTTTTGTAAATATTAAAAGTGCATCTGCTGGGATGTGAACCCATGAGCATATTACAATATCCCTCGGTTCTGGAATCACCGAGGTGTTAAGTGGAAACTTCTCATGACGTCATTCGTTACCGCGATTCTTTAGCCGAGGTAAAAAGTATTTCGCGTCAGAGGTTAAAAGCGTTATTTGTTGTAATGTAGGATAAAGGGTATCAAGAAAAGTTAGTGGGCGGATGTTGACGGTGGAAATTCGTAAACAAGCGCTAGTCCTCCAGAAAGATTACTATTCCAGTTGCTCGCAGGATCGACCAGATTGATCCTAGGATATGGTATAAGTTTCGAGACTTTGATGTTGGTATTGTATTCATCTTTGGTTTGATTTTTATATAATTTGTAAATAAAAGAAAATGTATTGAAAGGGTATAAAATAAAGTGCAGGAATGTTAAAGGCCTATGACTCAAAAAGGTAAAGAAAATAAAAAGACTTTGCTGAAGATAAACATAAACTGATAAAAGACAATGCAATTCGATTGAAATTAATTGGTAATTCACACGTACATTCTCAGCACCCGTTTCTCGGTACGCTTTGATACTTTGAGTATGATTGATTTTTGTACAGATTTGAACAAACTTAAAATCTAACGCTAAGATTCTAATTTATACTAATTCGACCTTAATGGTCTTTTCCTAACAGAATGCCACGTTTTTCGTTTGCATGCCTTCCGAACTCTAAGGCTTCCACGCGTCCTTTTTGGATAAGACAAACCATTTGAATTTGAATCTTCCTTCGCTCAAGGCGCCAAACTCAACCAACGTGGTTGTCGAATCTTATTCTTTGAAAGCTTCAAAATATTATAAGTCTTTTATCCTTGTCTTCGAAGATATATGCTCCAGTAACATTTCGACCAGATAAAAACCATTTCATATAAGCTGATGCTTCGAATAGCCTTCAAAGGCTAGATTTCACATCTCTCTTCGAAAACATCTTCTTTCAACAATCTTCTCTTTGTCCATCAAAATTTCCAACAAAAAAATTGCCCCCAATAAATGTTTATTTCAAAATCCTTGCAGAAATGGGCATTTCTTGTGAACCTTCAATTTCGATGTATGAACTTTTCACTTGTCCTTTCATTCGTGATGTCATGGTCATAATGATTGTATCTCCAAATGTTCGATCGAGACATGCATGAAAACTGCGCAATGATCACTCCTAGTGCTCAGGAGTAAGGTTGTAAGTTGTGCAACCGCCTGCACTTCCTATCATATTCTTACGCGTGCTCAACTATTTCATTATCATTAAATTTTTGCAGAAGCACGATCGGTGACTTCCTACTCTATAAGTAGCACACTCACTTCATTTGCAACACTTTCCTACACTTTCTACATTCTGAGTCATCAACTTCCTCTATTTGCATCTTCTCCATACAAACCAAAACAACTTCACCACCTACGAAGCTCTCAACAAGGGCGTCAAATGATTCAAACGCTCAGAAGCACCAATAAAAAAATTCTTCACAACCTATCCTGAAGATTTCTCGGCCATTATTCGTGGGAAACCAAGAGTTTGTACCGGAGCCTCCTCTTCTTGAGGAAAAAAGAAGAATTTATGCTTCTCAAGTATTCATCCCTTTCTCTATTTCTGGGGAAACACGTGCATTTCTAGGTCTGATCCCTGACCCTAATGTTAATGTTAAATATGTGTTCTTCCCAATTTATCACAGAACTAGGCCTCTAGTTAGTAAGAAAGAACTAGATGATAATGGGAAACCTGTGTTTACTGCAACTCTTGAAACCCAGAATAATCAAGCAACGTCTTCGACGAAAACTTCGATTTTTCATGAAGCCATAAAATTATAATATATGAATAAGACCCTTAAGGTTTTTCAATCCATACCCTTAGCTAAATACCCTGAGCCTTATTATGCTTGGTTGAAGAAGGTTGAGATTAAGAAATCTCAATTATGGAAATATTTAGGTACTTATGACCTTATTCAACTATCGAAAACTGGCCTAGAATATAGCCATTCTTTGCTATTGGCCTCCTTATACTTTTGGTATGTTTTCCACAATACCTTCCACCTCCCATGTGGGATGGTGACCCCTACACTCTTCGATGTCGCGGCTATTATCGGACTTCGTCCATCATGGGAAGACTTTAACCCCAACTATATGGATGAAGACACCATAAAATTTGGCGAAAGAAAATCCATCTATACTCTGTATACTGCCAAACATCATAACAAAACTAGCGAGGATGTTTTGGACGAAGAGAATATTTCTTTTCTAGCTCTTTGGTTGTCGAGGTGCGTCTTCGGCCTGAGGTCCCTCCAATTGGAGAAGAGGTATCTTGCCATGGCCAACCAACTACACTCTAGACGAAAGCTTGCATTAAGCCAGATGATCCTTGCTTACCTCTATCAGTATCTAGGTGAATCTGTAGATCTCTTAGGAGCATATAAAGCGGGAAGCAGTTTACTCTTTGCATGTCCCTTCTGGTTACTCCAATTGGGGTTGAATGTCGCATTCGAAGCTTCGTTGCCCAAGAAAAATCCTATTCACGAAGAGGACGAAGCTGTCAAGAACAGGTCTGTCGAAGGAACGAGGTTCGCGCTCTTGACTTCTCATGAAGAAGGAGGAGGCTTGCCCGAATCCTTTACTTCGCTTTTGATGATATTTTCCAAGAGGTACACCTTTACTCCTTCAATGGCTCTATTTCCTAATAGGACTCGAGGACCAGAATGGTTTAGTACGGAATTTCCTACTTCTTCGCCAGCTTAACAAGCGGAGTCGATGGCCATCTGGGAGGCATGGTTGACACCTAGATTATTGACTCATAGGATGAGACCTTCGAAGATCCATTATGGTTTGCTTAGTTATCAACCCAATATGGTCTCTAGACAATTCAGACTTATCCAGTGGAAGCCGAAGACTATTTACGAGAAAAAAGCCACATGTGCCTTAATAGCATGTTTTTTTTACTAGGGGTTCGAATCAAAGACACATCGATACATTGGTATCACCTCTCTCACACCCATTTCCTTCCAGCCATAATTCTATTGTACTCAATAATTTTCTGATTGGTGGTCGAATTATTAAACCAATGAGATCTTCGACGTGTCTGATCTCAATCAACAACTAACTCAAGCTTTTGCTTCTACACATGAGTGCTTCAAGAAAGGTACATCTACCCATATCAAGGAGGTTCAAGCGTTCCAAAATTACTTTGAAACTGCCTATAGGCCAAATGACCTTAATCGAACCATTTGTGAAGCTACTTATACTTTAAAGGAAAAGTTTACTAAGAAAATGGAAACTGCCTGCGTACGTTAGACCCAACCAACATTATGGAACGAATTTCAATATGTATCCTCCAAAATTTCCTCTCCTACCAAGTGATGATTTTGGTGTGGCTTTCAGTCCTCCATTTCCAGACTGGTTTATTTCGTGAGGGATCGAAGAAACACGCTGGGTGGGTGGTTTCGACTAAGCATACAATGGACAGTTTTAAAGGGCATCTTCATATTGGCCTCGATAGGATGGAAATTCCTAATCAAGCACTACTCCTCCATAAAAATTATTATTCCGGTTGCTCGCAGGATCGACTAGATTGATCCTAGGACATGATCTAAGTTTCGAGATTTTGATGTTGGTATTGCGTTCATTTTTGGTTTGGTTTGTGTATAATTTGTAAATAAAAGAAAATGTTTTAAAAACGTATAAAATAAAGTGCATGAATGTTAAAGGCTTATGACTCGAAAAGGTAAAGAAAATAAAAAGACTTTACTGAAGATAAACATACACTGATAAAAGACAATGCAATTCGATTGAAATTAATTGGTAATTCATACGTATATTCTCAACACTCGTTTCTCGATACGTTTTGATACTTTGAGTATAATTTATTTTTGTACAAATTTGAGGACACTTAAAATCTAACGCTAAGATTCTAATTTATACTTATTTGACCTTAACAACCTTTTCCTAACAGAATGCCACATTCTCTGTTTTCATGCCTTCCGAAATGTAAGCCTTCCACATGTCCTTTTTGGATAAGACAAACCATTTGAATTTGAATCTTCCTTCGCTCAAGGCGCCAAACTCAACCAACGTGGCTGTCGAAGCTTATTTTCTAAAAGCTTCAAAATATTCTAAGTATTTTATGTTTGTCTTCAAAGATATATGCTTCAGTAAAATTTCGACCATATAAAAACCATTTCATATAAGTTGATGCTTCGAATAGCCTTCAAAGGCTAGATTTCACATCTCTCTTTGAAAGCATCTTCTTTCAACAATCTTCTCTTTGTTCGTCAAAATTCCCAGCTAACAACTGATTAAATATTATAAATTGTGAATTGCTCAGGATTGGTCTTTTGAAAAAAAATGACATTATAGAATCCTAAATGAAAAGGAGGCTATTTGGAAAGACTTGCTTTCTTTTAAGTACATGAATTTAAAAATCTAAGTCAATGAAGATTTTCTTAGCATGGTGGGTGAAAAGGATCCTATTTGGTCGAGGGATTTGAAAAGGCTAGGCTTTGATAAATTGGTCAATTCTAGGGTGTGGAGGAATTGTTTTAGAGGAAAAATAGGAAATGGAGAGTCTTTTATGTTTTGGGTGTTGGTTTACCCATATCGATATTTCCTTTTTTTATCATAAATGCATACACCAAACATAGTTTTGTCTTGGCAAATTAAACTTTTTAGTTGTTCTAACAATAGCGAACCATCGGGCAAGTCCAATTTGTTGTAGAACTTGAAAGTTAGTTGATGTCTTAATTAACAGCTTTCAAATGAACACTATTATGGATTACACATTTTACAATAGTTGAAACAAACATATAACCACGATTGATGGTCCATGGTAAAGTAGCGTGTAGTAGTAAGTGATTGTGGTAATAAACCGGAAACCACTTTACATATCACCAAAATTGTAATAAACAATCGTAGTGAAAAACTAAAAGGTCTTGGGTTCGATACACAACAAAGCCATTTTTGGCGTTTAATAATCTGGAATAGCGTGCTATATATAACTATGGTTGAAAGAACCAGGCGTGGAGAAAAAATTATCTTTTTTGAAATATAATTTTTTAATTTTATAAAATTCACATTTTTAACCTGTATTTTTGTAAATCATAAATAGACCAGAAACAATAACACAAATCATTTGTGAACCACAACCATAATTGGCAACTATTAGGATCCAAAAATTTATTACATCAAAACCAAACCAAAATGGCATAAAACTACATATAATATCTACAATGTGAGGAATTTGTCTGGTCTCTTGATGTCTTGAATTTTAACACCTATAATTTTAAATAATAATACTTGTTAGTAAATAAACTTAGAATTATATAACATACAATAAATTTGATTAAAAAATAAAAAAAAAAATTATTTGTTAATTTTTCTATATGCCTTCCTCATGATCATTACGTATAGCATGCACATCATCTCTATCAACTCCGTCTTATGAAATAGGCACTTGAACGGAACTCAACAGCTTCTTTTGTGATGTACCTATCTACGATCAAAGCTTCTGGTAGGTGATGATTCTTTGTATATCCTTTAAAGATCTTCATGTTTCGCTCTATTGGATACAAAAACATGATGGAGGGAAATACATCTTCAATTGACACAAGATTATTGAAGCCTCATCTTCTAATTTATCTATTTTTCTGAAATCAAGAACTTTATTACATAGAATATTAAAGAATTAACACAATTTGGTAATAGTTACTCTTACTTTTTTTGGTAAGATGCCACAGATAGCCACTAGTAGAAATTGTTGCATGAAGACATGTCAATCATGATATTTTAAGTCAATTAATTTCAGATCAAGCCCAAACCTAAGGTTTCTTTTCTCAAGGTTAAAATTCAGAAACAACAAATCAATTTTCTTCCATTACAAAAAATCAGCTACATGGCAAATTTTTCCATCACATTTTTTTAATTTGCATGTCATCTAATATTTGCCGCATTCACATTAGCGAAAAATATCTTGAACCTTAGAATCATTGACAAGTACCATAACTGTGGACCTCCGATTTTTTTTAATACCGGGCCATACCTCTGATCTGTAGAGATACGTGAACTGACTCTTTTTTGTCGCTTAATGCTTTCGCATTTTGAAAATTCACAGAGTCGCCACCGACCTTTTATTTTATCCAATTAAGGAAAGGTTTATAAAAGACACAGAAAAAAGACCTTTAAGAAATTCTGGGTAAGGGGGTAGGTTATACAAAGGGAAGGTGTTAGCACCCTTTGTATCCATGGTTATCCATGGGCTCTTAAGTTTGCTTAGCTCACTTGTTTTTCGATCACTTTTCAATTGCTCTGAAATTGCTCATATGTGGTTTCAAATACCTTTGTAATTTGAATTTTGTAATGATCCGAGTGTGGATGTATACGAAATGCTTGTTTATCTTTCGAAAGATGTTTTGAAAAGAACGTTAACTTTGTAATAACCCGTGTTTGGATGTATACAAAGTATTGTCCTTTTTTTTGAAAGTTTTGAAAAATCAACAGTGTATGAGAATTTTGTTTGTTTTGATTTGAGCAAGCAAACTAGGAGGTCTACCCTGAGTTGTAAGGTCTTTATCCTATTTCCTTTAAAAATCTATCCTTTCACGGGATATAAAAGCAAGGTTCGATTTTGTACTCAAAACAGTAGAATTTGACTTTGATTTTGAAAGAATGAAAAAGGATTACCTGAAGAGGTGCAAGTGTGATTGTGATTGGATTCAGATATTTATCTTTGAAGTTAGTGATCTAACAGTTCAATTTTATCTTTGACATACACGCAGTTTATATGTGCTGGAAATTAAAATGCGGAAATGTAAAGTGCGGAAAGTAAATCTACGCTATTACATCGATTGTGCGGGAAATGTAAACTAAGCCTATTTACATGAATTTGACATCCTATACATTTATCTAGGAATTTAAATTGCAAGAAAAATAAAAGGCATGTTTTTGGATTTCTTATGATTGATTTTAATTATAATTAATGCATGATTAATTAAATTAAAATGAAGAAAAGAGATGAAAATAGATTTAAACCTAGAAATAAGTTCAAAAATATGTACAAAATATTTGTCAATTAATTTTAAAACAAAACTAATTTTTTTGGAATTTTTGAAATTGATTTGAAATTGATTTAAGTTAATTAAAACATAATTATGCAAATAATTATACAAATAATTAAAACTTAAAAAGAAAATTATTCAAAACATGTACAAAATTAGTTTATAATATATAAACAATATTTAATATAAAGAACAATTTTTTTGATGATTTTTTGATTGGTTAGAATAATTAAAAAGCAAATATATAAATATATACTAATTAATTATGCAAAATATTGAAATTTTGAAGAAAAATAAAATATTTTTATTTCAGAAAATAATATATTATTTTAGAAGTCTAAAAATATTTTTTGTGTATTTTTTGGATTTTTAAAACTATTTTTAATTAATTTAACAAAGAAATTAAAATAAAAATAGAAAATAAAATAGAAATAAAGGATACTGATCCTGTGTGGTTGTTTGTGAGGGAGCATGGTGCGCATGCGTGATCTGAAGCGTTGGATGAGTCATAAATGAGATCAGATGGTCCAGATGGTGAGGGAACATCACTTATGACACGCCTGCAAAACACTGAAACCAAGGGTTATATTCAAAAAAAACGCGCGCGTCAGAACCAATAGGGGAGGGACACGTCTTCGTCTTCAACCTTCAGACAAGTCTTTTAATAGCGCTTTCTTACCAAAAGCGCTGTAATTGGTTACTTACTAAACCTGCAAAATAGCTAATAGGGTCAAACGCACACATACATTTAGCGCGATGGTACCATTCAATTCGTTTTGTCCATACGAATCTAATGGTGCTATTTAGAACTTCTAATTTTGCCTAATTTGGAAAGCCCTAAATTTGAAGCTATGAACCCTAAAATGGTAGTTTCGTTTATACGTGTCCAAACTTCAATTAAGTTTCCAGAAATGATCTACACCTCAAACCAAACTCAATAGTATGTCTACATCTTGTTAAACATGTGAGAATAACCAGATACGAATTGATTTTAGTTTGAACAAATTTTGACCTGTGTAGCTCGATTCAGTGAGCTTTAAGGCTTGTAATTGATTGAGATAGTTTCAGTGATGTTTAAGGAAGGTGTATGAATGCTTAGTTTGTATTGAAATGGACTGAAATTACAAATTCGAATTTGAGTTTTTCTTTGAATTTTTTGAAGTGATTACAAGTGTTATATGCTATGCTATGCTTCTGAATTCGTGTCCTCTTCTTTGCTGAACTAAGATAGCTTATTTATAAGCTATGTGTGCTTAGAAATGAAGCTAAGATGTGTCTTAGTTGCCTTTGTTGAAACTTTGCATTTTTTAATATAAAAAAGCTTGAATTCTTGACCAAGTCATCTTGCCTTCAATGCACCTGCCTTGCCCTTCAATTCTCTGCAGAAAGATGAAGATTCTTTGAGGTGAGTCATGCTTGATTTGTAAGCTAACCTTTATCCATGCATTTTCCTTTTAATTTTAATCTTAAAGTAAGATAAAATCATGCAAAAATGGATAAAAAAAGGTATGGGCTTAGTCTTGGTCGTGGGAGGCCCATAATAACATGGAAATGATGTTTGAATGCTGAAAACTTGGCCCCATTTGGAAAAAATACATTTTTGAGCAATGTTGATTTCATGCATTTTACCAAAATTTAGCCAACTTCAACAAGGTGTAAATCCTTCAATTTTTGTCATATGAAGGAGATCTTGCACTTTTTGGAAACCTCAAAGAGTCCTCTAACCAATGTCTTTGGTCTCATGTCAAAATGATTTTTGAAGCTCCTTGTGTGTCCTTTTTGAAAAAAGTGTCTTTTTGTTGACTTTGAAAATGACCTGTAATGTCTTTGGTCATATTTTTCAAATGGTGAATCCAATGACCATGGGATCAATGGCATTTGAAAGATAATTGAATTTCCTTCAAAACAAGCTTTGGTTTGAATTTTTTGGATGAAGGATGAGAGAGTTATGATCAGTCAAAGTTGAGTTGACTTTTCAGGCAAAAACCCTAATTTTGAATCTTAGGGTTTTGTTGATTTTTGATCTTTCCTTGATGAATTATGATCATCCAATGATCAAATGATGAATCCTTTGACAAAATATGGACTTTGACAAAAAATTTCATTTTTGACTGTCTGTTGACTTTTTTGGTCAAACGGGTCGTCTGTTGACTGTTTGAGCTGCTGACGGTGCGTCTGAGTGATTTGAAGTTTGAAAATTTGTATGATGGTACTTTGAGATGTATGGATGTGTATGAAATCCATTTGAGCTCTCAAAAACTTGTTGCTCCTGTAAAAACAAGAAAAAACCCTGATTAGGGACTGTTTGTGTAGGAGACAGTTAAGCGTACCTGATTTTTGTGCAGTGTTGAGTCTCTGCTAATCATGTGATATTCAGAAGACTTCTTGAACAAAAATCTTGGAATTTGAATTGTGAAAGATTGATTTGATTGATGGTACAAAACACTGAGAATTGTACTGCCAGCAGTTTGGCTGTCAACTGACTGTCCCGGTATTGAAACAGCAGTTAAAAGTGAAAAATCAACAGTCAAAGTTAATTTTCTTTTTTTGTTGTTTTTGTTTTTGTTTTTGTTTTATGTGAAAAATGAAAGTTTATTTACTTGACTTGTTAGAAAAACACAGACATAATAAATAACTAATATTTACTGTTACCAGTACAGTCTGAGTTTCCTGATTCTGCGCCTGCAAAAAGATTTAACTCTGTACTAATTGTGTCAGTACTATTTATCTGTAAATAAATAAATAGCATGTGTGAAGTAATAAACAGTATTTGGCGTTTGCGTAAGAATAAATTCAACTGCAAGCCAAATTACTGTATAAGAAAAATTCTAAAAACTAAGTATTTCATATGTCAGGATATTTGTTGAAATAAAAATCCATGATTATATGAGACCCTTAATTTTCAGATTGGAGTTTTCTTGAAAAATATGTGGGCAAATTTTGGGGTATAACAGTTGCCCCTATTCAGTCTTCTTAAACCTGAAGAGATTGTCTGAAATCTGAAGGTAGAAGATGATTGAATATTTAGATGCCCTGAAAATTTGCACTTACCTTGATCAGAAGAGATGTTGGAAGTTGCATTTGAATGTCGTCTGCGAAATTTTGTTGGCAGATTGAAACATTACCTGAGATGGGCTTTCAGATGCCACCTGGTAAATGGGTTGAGGGTTTGTTCATCAGAATGAATCCATTGATTATATCTTGATGAAGGATTTGAAAGTCTTTGTGTTGACTGTTTCGGAACCGTCCAAGGTTACCGCTTTAAGTCTTGGAAGATAATCGTTACGGAACTTGTCCAAAGTTTTTCCGATTTAGATTTTGGAGGTTGATCCTTGTGGAACCGTCTGAGGTATCGCTTTAGATCTGCAATGTTAGATCGTTTTGGAACCGTCTGAGGTATCGCTTTAGATCTGCAACGTTAGATCGTTCTAGAACCGCCTGAGGTATCGCTTTAGATCTGTGATGCTAGATCTTTTTGGAACCGTCTGAGGTATCGCTTTAGACCTGCAACGTTAGATCGTTCTGGAACCGTCTGAGGTATCGCTTTAGATCTGTGACGCTTGTTTTGAGTTGGTAAGTGATCAGAATGAATCTTCGGCTTGATTATATCTGAGAGAACCGTTCATGGAATTCAGGTGAACACGGCATGTGATTGAGAACATCTTTGTTGAAGATATCTGCCTACCTGAAAAATCAAGTTAGTGATATGCAATGTTTATGATGCATGTAAATGTGAGATATCCCCGAAGGAATATGCATGTGATGTTGTGCATGATGTATGATGTATGAATATATGAATGCATGAATGTATGAATGTGATGCGTGATGTATGAATGTGAAGCGTGTCAAGCTTCTAGTTGGAAAAATAAATTCCCACTAGTCAGCTGGACATGAATGTATTGTGATCGTTGATGATCTTTTGTCTTGTTTGATTACCCTCGGCTGGGGAAATTCTTTGAGAACCCGGGTATCCCGTTGAAGGATCTTTGACTACTGCTTGGGGAACCAAAGGTAACTGGAAGTTCTGATGCCCTTTCAAATGGGAATGAGGAAGATGCATAATCCTCCGATGCACTATCTGACCAAGTCCGGGTGCGGGGATCACACCTTCTGAAGATAGTAATCTGGAACAAACCTGCTGGGGAATAAGACTTCTTTTGAAGAGAAAATCTTTTTGAGGAATTTGCTGAGAAATGCGTTTCTCTTGGTGATTTCCTTCTGATGGAATGATGTCCAGATGATCGGGACATTTCCTGAATGCCATTCCTGTTTTTCCTGGTAAACATCAATCATATTCAAATGCATATGTTCATTCAAAATTATCATTGGGACGCTTACGCATTTAAAACAGAAAAAGTGAAAATAGTGATTTTTGAAAGAGCTGCATTGAAAAGAGCCATGATAGGCGGGTTAGCACAGGAAGACAACAATCCTAGAAGTAGGAAACTGTCAGAAAGTTTTGAAAAATATTTATGAAGATAAATAGCTATGTGAAAATGATCCAGTCAAGTTTCAACTCTGCTATTGCCAATCTGTCCTCGAGCATCTCATACCTCACTTGTTGGAAGAAAGTGATTGGACTGATCGGTGTCTTTGAGGTGTTGAATCTTGATGGTGAGTAGGCAGCTGAACGGAACATAGTTGTATGCTTCATTCCCTAACTTTTGCCTAGGCCGCCCTTTCAGGTTTTCAGCCTACCGGGATAGTATTTGTTTAGTCTCTAATTTTTGCCTGGACCGCCCTTTCGGGTTTTCAATCCACCGAGACGCTCATTTTTTGCCTAAGTTGCCCTTTCAGGTTTTCAACTTAGCGAGCTGTTTTTTTTTTCTTTTTAAGAGAAGTATTTTTTGACTATGTCAGCATCCACAGGGTGTGGGAAATCCTCGCCATCCATGGTGGTAAGCAACATGGCGCCGCCGGAGAATATTTTCTTGATTATGAATGGTCCCTCGTAAGTGGGAGTCCATTTGCCTCTGGGATCACCTTGTGGAAGATGATGCGTTTGACAACCAAGCCACCAGTTTGGTATGCTTGACTTTTGACTTTTTTGTTGAAGGCTTTGATCATACGCTTTTGGTATAGCTGACCATGACAAATAGCTGCGAGCCTTTTCTCATCAATCAAGTTTATCTGGTCCAACCGTGTTTGAATCCAATCGTCTTCGTCTAGATTGGCTTCTTTCATAATCCTTAGGGAAGGAATCTGAATTTCAATTGGAAGAACTGCCTCCATACCATAGACTAAAGAAAATGGAGTTGCCCCTGTTGAAGTACGCGCAGATGTGCGATAACCATGAAGAGCAAAAGGTAACATCTCATGCCAGTCTTTGTAGGTTACTGTCATTTTTTGTATGATTTTCTTGATGTTCCTGTTGGCAGCTTCCACCGCGCCGTTCATCTTTGGTCGATATGGAGAGGAATTATGATGTTTGATCTTGAACTGTGTGCAAAGTTCAGTAATCATTCTGTTGTTTAGATTTGTGCCATTGTCCGTGATAATCCGTTCAGGGACGCCATACCGACAAATGAGATTGTATTTGATGAACCGGGCTACCACATTTTTGGTGACAGAAGCAAATGAAGCTGCTTCTACCCACTTTGTGAAGTAGTCAATAGCGACCAGGATAAAGCGATGTCCGTTGGAGGCAGTAGGTTTGATTTCTCCAATCATATCAATACCCCACATTGCAAAAGGCCAAGGAGCCGTCAGGACACTTAATGGAACTGGAGGTACATGTATTTTGTCAGCGTATATCTGGCATTTGTGATTCCACCTTTCCACTTGATCTTTCTTCAACAGCTTGAAGATCGGCACACAAGTAGTAGTCATGTGGGCAATGAATCGGGCGATGTAATTTAGACGTCCCAAGAATCCTCTGACTTGTTTCTCGGTACGAGGTATAGGCATTTCTTGAATGGCTTTAACCTTGGCGGGATCAACCTCAATACCTTTGCTGCTGACAATGAAACCTAAGAGTTTGCCGGATCTTACTCCGAAGGTACACTTATTTGGGTTCAGTCGCAACTTGTATTTCTTGAGTCTGTCAAACAACTTGTGTAAATGACCCAAATGTTCTTCCCCGGTGTTGGATTTTGCAATCATGTCATCGACATACACCTCTATTTCTTGATGAATCATATCATGAAATAGCGCTACCATTGCACGTTGGTAGGTTGCTCCGGCGTTTTTCAAACCAAAGGGCATTACTTTGTAACAAAAGGTTCCCCAGGGTGTTGTGAAGGTGGTTTTTTCCATGTCTTCGGGTGCCATCTTGATTTGATTGTACCCTGAGAATCCATCCATAAAGGAGAATACCTTGCATTGTGCGGTATTGTCAACCAGTACATCGATGTGTGGTAAAGGGAAATCATCTTTGGGGCTTGCCCGGTTCAGATCTCTGTAGTCCACGCACATCCTGACTTTCCTGTCTTTTTTGGGTACAGGGACGATGTTAGCTATCCATGGAGGATAACTTACAACTTTTAGGAATCCGGCATTGAATTGTTTTTCAACCTCGTCTTTGATCTTTTTTGACATATCAGGCCTACTCCTTCGTAGTTTCTGTTTGACTGGAGTGCTACCTTCTTTGATTGGTAGGCGATGAACTACGATGTCCGTGTCAAGGCCTGGCATATCCTCATAGGACCAGGCGAATATCTCGACGTAGTCTCGCAGCATTTGAATCAGTCTTTGCTTGACGCTGTGTTCTAAATCAACCCCTATTTTGACTTCTTTCTTTTCTTCGTTGCTGCCCAAGTTGATGACCTCAATTGGCTCCTCGTGAGGCTGTATGGCCTTGTTTTCTTGTTCTAGCAGCCTTGCAAGTTCTCTTGGCACTTCACAATCTTCCTCACTTTCGTCCTCAGTTTGGTAGATCGGATTTTCAAAGTCATGACGGGCAATAGCAGAATTGTTGTTGACTGGATCCAGAGTGTATGTGAATCTGCAAGTTAATTATGTGAGTATGTGTGAAGAAAAAACATAGCTATTTGAAAGCGAAGAAAAAAGGAAAAAGGATCACAAAATTTAAATATGCAAGCGTCCCATGATTTTATTGAATGCACATGATCATGATATGATAAGCCCTTATAGAAGGACCAGTGTGCTAAGGCACACGGCTTTTCAAGCTCATGGTTCGATTGTTCAGGAACCACTTTTATCTTTGCACATTATACACAAAGAAAACAGGAAATGGCATTTACTCCTGGTCAAAGGAGATCACATCCTCAGCTTTCCAGTTGTTCAATCCACTGTTGTGAGCAGGGGGTACCCAGCTGTTCCAGTTGCAGTTGTCTTTTTCATCTTCCACAGCATTGATTTCATTAGTGGGAAAATGAGCCGGTGATCCTTCGGGATAAGGGATATACTCTGCTGGATACGAGAGCCCAGGCTGAGATATCTCTGTCGGCTGAGCGAGATGCTCGATAAGGCCGTCCCATGAAGTCGGGATGATGTCTTGAATAGAGACTTGTGCATCTTGATGAGGAGTGTATGCTGACAGAAAGCAACCCTCGTTATTTGGTATTTCCCTGGCTTTTTCAAGAGCGAAATTGTCATCGTAATGTTCATCCCATCCAGTTGGGACAATGTCCTTCATAGCAATTTGTGAGCTTGGAGGAGCGGAGTATTTCACCATATAGTCATATTTGCCGCTGGGTTCTCCTAGCGTGTCCCATACTTCTTTGGGTGGATTTTGATATTGCTCAGTGACAGGACTTGTGAAAATTTGATCATTTCCAATTTGATCACCCCATCCAGTCGGGGTAAGGTCCTCCATAGCAATATAAGAATTCTGAGGTTCGGCATACTGATAATTATACCCACCGTTTGGTTCTTGAACAGCATCCCACATTCCCATGGAAATGGGTGGAATTTCATCTGGATATGGCTGGATGATATGGTTCATGAACACTCCTTCATCTTCAATAGCGTTTACTTCTTGGCTGACGAAGTGTAACATCAATCCTTCAGAACGAGGACTTTGATCATTCTTTTGATTTTCACTATCATAGCCCAGGCCTAGTTTGTCAGACTTGTAGGGTATATCAGGAAGCTGTCCCCATACTGTGCAATCACCCTGTTCAATCATGGCTTTGGCATCTTTGAGAGAAACCATAGTTGTAGTTGGAGTAGCAGGAATATGCTTGGTGGTAGAGACATCTGGAGAGACCACCTCAAATGATTGGCATGGAGTTTCGATGAATTCGTCCTCCAACTCGACATATTTGGAATTGCTTAGGTGACTAACCACATATTCCTCTTCGCCATAGACTGTGACAATCTTTCCTTTTACTGGATATTTTAACTTCTGATGCAGGGTAGAAGTTACAGCGTTTGCCCCATGTATCCAAGGGCGTCCAAGTAAACAGGAGTAGGCTGGGTGAATTTCCATTACGTAAAAGATGGAATCGAAGATTTGGGAACCCACTCTGATTGGGAGATTCACTTTTCCGTATACCGTTCTGGTTGACCCGTCAAAGGCTCTTACCACAACATCGCTTGGTTGTAACACAATTCCTTCGAAGTCAAGCTTTTCTAGTACTGTTTTCGGTAACACGTTCAGAGAAGAACCGTTATCTACTAGCACATGAGATAGAGTGGTTCCATTACATTCAATGGAGATATGTAAGGCTTTGTTGTGATTTTTTCCAGCAGGGGTTAGATCTACATCAGAGAAACCGAGACCATTGCTCACGGTTAGATTGGCAACACAATTCTCAAATTGGTCGACTGAGATCTCTTGAGGCACATGCGCAGCTTTTAGGAACTTCATCAGAGCTTTGGCATGAGCTTCTGAATATTTTAGCAGAGATAGCATTGAGATTTTTGACGCAGTGTGCCCCAGTTGCTCAACAATATTGTAATCACTCTTGCAGATGATTTTCAATATTTCCTCCATTTCTTGCTTTGATGGATCTTCAGCAGTGATCTCCACCGGGGTTTGAATTTGTTCAACTTGTGGCTCTTTGCCTCGAGCGCTGTTATTTTGATTAGGAACTGGGACTCGGACTGGACCAGCAGCAACATTTGGAGAAATTTCTGGTGAAAAGATTCTTCCACTTCTCGTGATCTTGCTGGTACCCACAATATTACCCACAGTTGGAGTAGTTAACTTTGCGGTCTCTTCAGTCGAGGTACCCTGCTTAACTCCATGAATGTAAACATTAGCGTCATATCCCCATGGGACAGCTTTGTCTGAGGAGTATGGAAATGGAGTTGGACTAGCAATGACTACTGATGCCACTTTGAGTGTAGCAGAAATTTTGAATGGAGCCTTGGCAGAGACTTTGAATGGTAAGCTGGATATCACTGAGGCATCCTCTATTCTTATCCCGTTTGCAAAGACTTTGCACAGCACGTCCATTGAAGAGAGCCTCTCAAACATAATGATACGGCGATCCATCCATTTTTGAATTCCCATCCTCAGATTTTCACAACCATTGGGCAGGCAAGAGCAGTAAAAGCAGTCGGGGTCACACCCTGGGAAGTAACCGGCTCGGATTAGCTTTCCTTTGACTTCGCAGAGTGGAGTTGATAATTCGTTCACATCATAGATGTAAACAGTGTCCAGGATAGCGTTGACAGTTTTGTCATGCTTTGGCATAGGTGCTGTGATGACATTTGGAGTTTCTGGAGGATCGAACTCAATTTCACCAGCATCTATCATATCTTGTATTTTATTTTTCAGGGCCCAGCAGTGATCTGCGTCATGTCCTGGATAGTTTGAGTGATAGGCACATGTCGCATCAGGGCGATAATTCAGAGAGGAAGTGTTGACATTCCTTGGAGGACCTCTTAAGGTGATCAGATCTGCTTTTAGCAAGTGCTGCAATGCCTGAGAAATTGGCATGTTGATTTTGGTGAAATTTCTTCTTGGTGCATCTGGTCGATGCGTATATTTTGGCTGTTGATCTTTTTGAGGTGCAGATGCGGATATCAGAACTGCCCCTACAGATTGATGCTGCTCACTTTTGCGACTTTTTTGAATTTGAGTTGCATTGACCTCATTTCTCCCACTGATGGGCCTTTTTGTAGTACCAGAGGTGGAACCTATTTGAATTTTTCCATTTTGAATGCCACTTTCGACACGTTCTCCGGTCAGTATCAGGTCAGTGAAACCTGATGATGAACTTCCCAGCAAATGGCTATAGAAAGGGCCAGTTAAAGTGCCCATGAACATGTCAACTAGTTCGCGATCAGATAAGGGTGGTTGAACCCTTCCAGCCATATCTCTCCACTTTTGTGCATATCCTTTAAAACTTTCTTTTGGTCCCATAGACATGCCCCTTAGTTGAGTACGGGTTGGCGCAAGATCAGCATTGTATTGGTACTGTTTGTAAAAAGCAGCAGCTAATTCTTCCCAAGTATGAACCTTGGTATTTTCCAGCTGATAGTACCACTCGAGTTGTGTACCCGACAGACTTTCTTGGAAGAAGTGAATCCACAATTTGTTATCCGTTGTATGAGGTTGTATCTTCCTCACATAGGATCTCAGATGTAGTTTCGGGCAAGAAACTCCATCATATTTTGCAAAGACAGGAACTTTGAATTTTGGAGGGATAACAACATCCGAGATGAGCCCCAGATCATTGAAATCTAAGCCAGGTATTTTTTGTATCTCCATAGCTTTCATACGATCTTCCAGCTGTTGGTATTTTTCATTATCCGGTTCGTCCCCAGAATGATCATTTTCTTCATTTGAAGAGAGAGAGGGTTTAGCAGAACCCTGGTTGCTTTGATTGTCTTCTTGTTCATCATCACCGACAGTTTCAGGGATCGGTGGCTTTGTGAACTTTTTGACTGGAATTTTGATCTTTCTTCTCAGGTGACTCACACCTACAGATCCTTTAGGCTTCTTTTTCTTCTTGATTATCAGGGCTTTCAGTTCTTGCTGCCCCTTTTCAGTTCTTAGAGTTTAGATTTGTTAAAGAAGAAACAAACGTTAGTTAATCAATTTATTTCTCTTTTTTTTTGCTTCTTTTTTCTTTGCCTCATTTGGGCTTACAAGACAGAAATAAAATAAATGATCCTTCAGGTCTCCCGTGGACGCTTTCTCTTTGCCCCCAGGAATGTGTTGATTTGCTGTTCTTCTTGAAGCTGTCCGGTGAGCTCCAATATCCTTCTCTCATAGTCCTGACAGTATGATTTGAAGGTGTCTCTTTCCTCTTTGAGTTGAACCCAAGATTTTTGCAACTTTTCTAGGTCAGTTGGCATGTCCGGGTGTAGAATAACTTGAGGTTCATATCCTTCGACCTCTGGTTCAATAGTCACAGGTAGAACAGCAGGATATGGCATAAGGAGTTTCTGAGCATGAGTGCGGACCCATCTGAGGTAGGGTTCCATAGGAATAGAATTCCATTGCCCCAGAGTTTTGCTTTCTATTCTATAGACACTGCCCCAAGCATGTATGAACCTTCGTCGGTGTCTATGAGAATCATTCTCGTAATCAAACACAATGCCATGGATAATCATGTCATGAGGACCGTTGCTCCTTGCATATCCGAATTGGCGTAGAGCTAAAGAGGGATTGTAAGTGATGCCTCCTTTGATGCCAAGGAGTGGCACATTAGGGTATTCTCCACAATGATCAATGATAGTAATGTCTCTTTGAAAGAAGTTGTTCCACCGAATATCTGAATGAGACAAAGACATAATCCTGTGAGACCATTGCATTCTTTGTTCATTTCTCAACACTGATCGGGGAAGATGAAATGTAAACCACCTAGCCAGTAGTGGTATACAGCACATGAGAGTTCCTCGTTTCTTCATGGTACGAGTGTGTAGAGAATGTAGAATGTCTCCCAGCAATGTTGGTACCGGGTTACGGATTAGGAAAAGGTTGATGATGTGTACACTTATGAACTGGTCGGGATTAGGGAATAAAACCAACCCATAGATCAAAAGTGCCATAACTTCCTCAAAAGCTGGATAACTTTTGTTTTCTAGCAGTAATCGAGCCTTTTCCAATAAGAACTTGGCAAGTAAACCCTTAACTCCACTCTTTGTTTCCCAATTGGACTTGATTTCTGATTTCCGCAGATGTAAAGCAGCAGCAATGACTTCAGGTTTTGGAATCCTTTCTAAACCAGTGAAAGGTAATTGATTTCGAACAGGTAATCCAATTAGTTCAGAGAATTCTTCCAAAGTGGGTACCAACTGGTAATCAGGAAAGGTAAAGCAATGATGTTCAGGGTCAAAGAACTGGAACAGGACCCGTATCATGTGACCATGCTTTTCAGTGAATTGAACATTCCTGGGGAATTCTGACACTAAGTCTTTTAGTTCAGACGGTACCGTTGAGATGTTGATTCGGATGTAGTCTTTGGTGGCGGGAGCCATTACCTGCAAAAACAAAGGTAAACTCTTTGATCCTTGAAGTGTTTGGTGCAAAAATGATATGCTTATGATGCAAACATGTGGCACACAAAGACAAATCAAACAATAGCCTTAGGTTTAAAGGCTTGCATGGAGCTGATAGGTGATACCCTCCCCACTGGAGTTGAGTTGGTTAAAACCTGTCCTAGAATTGGATTCGGGTTCTATGATCCTTGGAAGTAACATCTCAATACGGCGCTCGATCGGCCGATCAAAATATTCCTCGAGGATAACTAACTTCGATCAATTTCAAAGCTAGCCACTTAATAGGCCACAAGTCAAGTTCAACTAAAAGGTTCTAAGACAAATTAGTGTTTAATGACACTTCGGAAGCCTAATATACTCCTTGATCGTTTTCAAGGGACATCAGTATAAACCAAAGTGTCGCACTAACGATGACTACCAGATCAACCGTATCGGTACATGCCGTACAGTTTCCTTGGTCTAATGTCATATACTTAAGGTATCTCGAGATTCGGGTTAGAATCTTTCACACAAGCAAAATACCCAAGCAAACCTTTGAAAGATAGAGCAATCAAATCAAACAATTGAAAACATCGACCTATTCTCTTAAGGTAACCCCTTTTGAAAACATTTTGTTTTTGAAAGTATCTCCCCAGCAGAGTCGCCAGTTCTGTGGACCTCTGATTTTTTTAATACCGGGCCATACCTCTGATCTGTAGAGATACGTGAACTGACTCTTTTTTGTTGCTTAATAGCGAACCATCGGGCAAGTCCAATTTGTTGTAGAACTTGAAAGTTAGTTGATGTCTTAATTAACAGCTTTCAAATGAACACTATTATGGATTACACATTTTACAATAGTTGAAACAAACATATAACCACGATTGATGGTCCATGGTAAAGTAGCGTGTAGTAGTAAGTGATTGTGGTAATAAACCGGAAACCACTTTACATATCACCAAAATTGTAATAAACAATCGTAGTGAAAAACTAAAAGGTCTTGGGTTCGATACACAACAAAGCCATTTTTGGCGTTTAATAATCTGGAATAGCGTGCTATATATAACTATGGTTGAAAGAACCAGGCGTGGAGAAAAAATTATCTTTTTTGAAATATAATTTTTTAATTTTATAAAATTCACATTTTTAACCTGTATTTTTGTAAATCATAAATAGACCAGAAACAATAACACAAATCATTTGTGAACCACAACCATAATTGGCAACTATTAGGATCCAAAAATTTATTACATCAAAACCAAACCAAAATGGCATAAAACTACATATAATATCTACAATGTGAGGAATTTGTCTGGTCTCTTGATGTCTTGAATTTTAACACCTATAATTTTAAATAATAATACTTGTTAGTAAATAAACTTAGAATTATATAACATACAATAAATTTGATTAAAAAATAAAAAAAAAAATTATTTGTTAATTTTTCTATATGCCTTCCTCATGATCATTACGTATAGCATGCACATCATCTCTATCAACTCCGTCTTATGAAATAGGCACTTGAACGGAACTCAACAGCTTCTTTTGTGATGTACCTATCTACGATCAAAGCTTCTGGTAGGTGATGATTCTTTGTATATCCTTTAAAGATCTTCATGTTTCGCTCTATTGGATACAAAAACATGATGGAGGGAAATACATCTTCAATTGACACAAGATTATTGAAGCCTCATCTTCTAATTTATCTATTTTTCTGAAATCAAGAACTTTATTACATAGAATATTAAAGAATTAACACAATTTGGTAATAGTTACTCTTACTTTTTTTGGTAAGATGCCACAGATAGCCACTAGTAGAAATTGTTGCATGAAGACATGTCAATCATGATATTTTAAGTCAATTAATTTCAGATCAAGCCCAAACCTAAGGTTTCTTTTCTCAAGGTTAAAATTCAGAAACAACAAATCAATTTTCTTCCATTACAAAAAATCAGCTACATGGCAAATTTTTCCATCACATTTTTTTAATTTGCATGTCATCTAATATTTGCCGCATTCACATTAGCGAAAAATATCTTGAACCTTAGAATCATTGACAAGTACCATAACTGTGGACCTCCGATTTTTTTTAATACCGGGCCATACCTCTGATCTGTAGAGATACGTGAACTGACTCTTTTTTGTCGCTTAATGCTTTCGCATTTTGAAAATTCACAGAGTCGCCACCGACCTTTTATTTTATCCAATTAAGGAAAGGTTTATAAAAGACACAGAAAAAAGACCTTTAAGAAATTCTGGGTAAGGGGGTAGGTTATACAAAGGGAAGGTGTTAGCACCCTTTGTATCCATGGTTATCCATGGGCTCTTAAGTTTGCTTAGCTCACTTGTTTTTCGATCACTTTTCAATTGCTCTGAAATTGCTCATATGTGGTTTCAAATACCTTTGTAATTTGAATTTTGTAATGATCCGAGTGTGGATGTATACGAAATGCTTGTTTATCTTTCGAAAGATGTTTTGAAAAGAACGTTAACTTTGTAATAACCCGTGTTTGGATGTATACAAAGTATTGTCCTTTTTTTTGAAAGTTTTGAAAAATCAACAGTGTATGAGAATTTTGTTTGTTTTGATTTGAGCAAGCAAACTAGGAGGTCTACCCTGAGTTGTAAGGTCTTTATCCTATTTCCTTTAAAAATCTATCCTTTCACGGGATATAAAAGCAAGGTTCGATTTTGTACTCAAAACAGTAGAATTTGACTTTGATTTTGAAAGAATGAAAAAGGATTACCTGAAGAGGTGCAAGTGTGATTGTGATTGGATTCAGATATTTATCTTTGAAGTTAGTGATCTAACGGTTCAATTTTATCTTTGACATACACGCAGTTTATATGTGCTGGAAATTAAAATGCGGAAATGTAAAGTGCGGAAAGTAAATCTACGCTATTACATCGATTGTGCGGGAAATGTAAACTAAGCCTATTTACATGAATTTGACATCCTATACATTTATCTAGGAATTTAAATTGCAAGAAAAATAAAAGGCATGTTTTTGGATTTCTTATGATTGATTTTAATTATAATTAATGCATGATTAATTAAATTAAAATGAAGAAAAGAGATGAAAATAGATTTAAACCTAGAAATAAGTTCAAAAATATGTACAAAATATTTGTCAATTAATTTTAAAACAAAACTAATTTTTTTGGAATTTTTGAAATTGATTTGAAATTGATTTAAGTTAATTAAAACATAATTATGCAAATAATTATACAAATAATTAAAACTTAAAAAGAAAATTATTCAAAATATGTACAAAATTAGTTTATAATATATAAACAATATTTAATATAAAGAACAATTTTTTTGATGATTTTTTGATTGGTTAGAATAATTAAAAAGCAAATATATAAATATATACTAATTAATTATGCAAAATATTGAAATTTTGAAGAAAAATAAAATATTTTTATTTCAGAAAATAATATATTATTTTAGAAGTCTAAAAATATTTTTTGTGTATTTTTTGGATTTTTAAAACTATTTTTAATTAATTTAACAAAGAAATTAAAATAAAAATAGAAAATAAAATAGAAATAAAGGATACTGATCCTGTGTGGTTGTTTGTGAGGGAGCATGGTGCGCATGCGTGATCTGAAGCGTTGGATGAGTCATAAATGAGATCAGATGGTCCAGATGGTGAGGGAACATCACTTATGACACGCCTGCAAAACACTGAAACCAAGGGTTATATTCAAAAAAAACGCGCGCGTCAGAACCAATAGGGGAGGGACACGTCTTCGTCTTCAACCTTCAGACAAGTCTTTTAATAGCGCTTTCTTACCAAAAGCGCTGTAATTGGTTACTTACTAAACCTGCAAAATAGCGAATAGGGTCAAACGCACACATACATTTAGCGCGATGGTACCATTCAATTCGTTTTGTCCATACGAATCTAATGGTGCTATTTAGAACTTCTAATTTTGCCTAATTTGGAAAGCCCTAAATTTGAAGCTATGAACCCTAAAATGGTAGTTTCGTTTATACGTGTCCAAACTTCAATTAAGTTTCCAGAAATGATCTACACCTCAAACCAAACTCAATAGTATGTCTACATCTTGTTAAACATGTGTGAATAACCAGATACGAATTGATTTTAGTTTGAACAAATTTTGACCTGTGTAGCTCGATTCAGTGAGCTTTAAGGCTTGTAATTGATTGAGATAGTTTCAGTGATGTTTAAGGAAGGTGTATGAATGCTTAGTTTGTATTGAAATGGACTGAAATTACAAATTCGAATTTGAGTTTTTCTTTGAATTTTTTGAAGTGATTACAAGTGTTATATGCTATGCTATGCTTCTGAATTCGTGTCCTCTTCTTTGCTGAACTAAGATAGCTTATTTATAAGCTATGTGTGCTTAGAAATGAAGCTAAGATGTGTCTTAGTTGCCTTTGTTGAAACTTTGCATTTTTTAATATAAAAAAGCTTGAATTCTTGACCAAGTCATCTTGCCTTCAATGCACCTGCCTTGCCCTTCAATTCTCTGCAGAAAGATGAAGATTCTTTGAGGTGAGTCATGCTTGATTTGTAAGCTAACCTTTATCCATGCATTTTCCTTTTAATTTTAATCTTAAAGTAAGATAAAATCATGCAAAAATGGATAAAAAAAGGTATGGGCTTAGTCTTGGTCGTGGGAGGCCCATAATAACATGGAAATGATGTTTGAATGCTGAAAACTTGGCCCCATTTGGAAAAAATACATTTTTGAGCAATGTTGATTTCATGCATTTTACCAAAATTTAGCCAACTTCAACAAGGTGTAAATCCTTCAATTTTTGTCATATGAAGGAGATCTTGCACTTTTTGGAAACCTCAAAGAGTCCTCTAACCAATGTCTTTGGTCTCATGTCAAAATGATTTTTGAAGCTCCTTGTGTGTCCTTTTTGAAAAAAGTGTCTTTTTGTTGACTTTGAAAATGACCTGTAATGTCTTTGGTCATATTTTTCAAATGGTGAATCCAATGACCATGGGATCAATGGCATTTGAAAGATAATTGAAATTCCTTCAAAACAAGCTTTGGTTTGAATTTTTTGGATGAAGGATGAGAGAGTTATGATCAGTCAAAGTTGAGTTGACTTTTCAGGCAAAAACCCTAATTTTGAATCTTAGGGTTTTGTTGATTTTTGATCTTTCCTTGATGAATTATGATCATCCAATGATCAAATGATGAATCCTTTGACAAAATATGGACTTTGACAAAAAATTTCATTTTTGACTGTCTGTTGACTTTTTTGGTCAAACGGGTCGTCTGTTGACTGTTTGAGCTGCTGACGGTGCGTCTGAGTGATTTGAAGTTTGAAAATTTGTATGATGGTACTTTGAGATGTATGGATGTGTATGAAATCCATTTGAGCTCTCAAAAACTTGTTGCTCCTGTAAAAACAAGAAAAAACCCTGATTAGGGACTGTTTGTGTAGGAGACAGTTAAGCGTACCTGATTTTTGTGCAGTGTTGAGTCTCTGCTAATCATGTGATATTCAGAAGACTTCTTGAACAAAAATCTTGGAATTTGAATTGTGAAAGATTGATTTGATTGATGGTACAAAACACTGAGAATTGTACTGCCAGCAGTTTGGCTGTCAACTGACTGTCCCGGTATTGAAACAGCAGTTAAAAGTGAAAAATCAACAGTCAAAGTTAATTTTCTTTTTTTGTTGTTTTTGTTTTTGTTTTTGTTTTATGTGAAAAATGAAAGTTTATTTACTTGACTTGTTAGAAAAACACAGACATAATAAATAACTAATATTTACTGTTACCAGTACAGTCTGAGTTTCCTGATTCTGCGCCTGCAAAAAGATTTAACTCTGTACTAATTGTGTCAGTACTATTTATCTGTAAATAAATAAATAGCATGTGTGAAGTAATAAACAGTATTTGGCGTTTGCGTAAGAATAAATTCAACTGCAAGCCAAATTACTATATAAGAAAAATTCTAAAAACTAAGTATTTCATATGTCAGGATATTTGTTGAAATAAAAATCCATGATTATATGAGACCCTTAATTTTCAGATTGGAGTTTTCTTGAAAAATATGTGGGCAAATTTTGGGGTATAACAATAACATTTTAGTAGGAGTGCACTTCTTGTTAATTTCGTTATAGTCATGACGAATTTTGTCCTTCACCTTGTAGCGCGACTCATCAAATTCTGAACATTGATCAAATTTTTCATACTCTTTCTTATATAATATGCAATCATTACGACATGCAGGTATTTTGATATACTCCAAATCCATTGGACACAATATTTTATTGGCCTCCTAAAAATGATCTAGAAAATTGTTATCTTCTTGTAGCATTTGTTTCAGCAAATCAAGTAATTGCGTAAAAAAATATCCGTTCACCTACTTTTTGCATTCAAATTAAACAATTTTAACACTGCAGACAGTCATTTAAAACTTGTGCATCCCTTATATAAAGGCGCATCCATATCACTTCATAAAGTATCATAAAAAAGAGCATTCCCAATTAAAGAAGATTCTCCAGTATCACGGATCATATCTTCTAGTCAATCATCAATATCTTCATCCATATCTTCATCAACTTCATGTATTTTTAACGTCACATTTTTTTTATCTACTTCACCATGTTATGTCCATATTGTATAATTTGGCAAATTCCATCAGATCATATGTGATAGAATATTTCTTTCTTTGACAATTTTTTTTTATATTTCTGCATACAACACAATGACATTAAAAGAGTCCATTATTATTGGGAAGATTTTTGTAACTAAGGAACTCAAGAACTCCTTTCTCATACATCAGACCAATCTATCAGCTTTCATCTAACTATGATCCATAATAAATTCTGAAATTTATATCAAAAGTTTGTATAATCCTTTAGCAATATAATATTTAACAATACAATAACACGATAATAATGAAAAAAATTTATTGTCACTCAATCACTACAATATATAACATTCTCAATAACATTAAAACAATCTCAATATCCCTCAATCAAAACAACATGATCCAGTGTGACCAAATCGTTCTTAATAATAGCTAACGAGAATTGTGTCAAGTCATATGTTAAGAGAATAAGTGAAGTCATTCAAAGTCTCATATGTTAACAACACTCACTTTTTATTTTGAGAGATGAATCCCCACAGTTAACCTCATTATCAAGTAAAAACCAGGGGCACATGATCAGATTCATAGACACTATAATTTGTCTTCGCACCTACTCTTAGATCAAGTAAACGAGCCTATAAATACTCTATAAAGATACAACTGGATAATTCATTCACTATTTTATAGATCATAACACAAAAGCTCTATTATATATCTTATCGCAGACAAAGTAACCCTTTATAACAGTCATCCTATTATAGGAGGTGAAGACTAGTCTTTCACCACAAATATTCACATTTATGTAATCAAAATTGTGGTTAAGTCATCTATTAATACACTTTAAATCATTGAATAAAATTTTCAATTTAATAATTAATCTAGATATATATTCAAGATATAGAACAAAATTTACATCATCTTTTAAACAACATACATAATTTAAAAATGTAATTAATGATAAGGAATAAATATTTAGTGAACTTCAAGACTAAAATAAAGAACTTTTAAAAGTAAAGATTATCATCTTGTTAGCTGAAGATTTCGTTGAACAAATATATGTGCTTCGAAGGAGTGTATGATCGAAGGCAAGGTGGTTACTGATGACCATCTCTGAGAAATATAAAATGGCTACTGATGGCCATGTTTCGATAGCAAGAAACGTCTAAGTTTTTTATGAGGGTGATGGCTACTGAAAGCTATTGGAAGGACATATCCTCGAAGACTTAGACAAAAATTTATAAATTGCTTAAGTATTATTATTTAGCGTGTTTGTTAGTAAGTGTTTATTAACATACTGCCACGCGTCGAAGATGGACTCAGGCGGGAAGATTTGAAATTCGAAGATAGTTGCGTAACTGCTTATTCACAGATGTCATCGCTGGAAGTTCTTATGAGAAACGTGGCAGCGGATTAGCGTAGGGCCGTTATGGTCGAAACTAGTATAAATAGGAGTTTTTTATGATAGAATTCCGTGTGTTCATTTTGTACAAATCACTCACATATTTACTCAAGTATCAAGCGTTAACGAGAACGAGTTCGCTGAGAAAATGTACGTATGACACCACCATCTTAATACATGAGTATTATCTTTTATTGCTTTTCGTTTTCAAATATCTTTAAATTCTTGCATTCTATTTACTTCTTGTCATTTACATTACTGTATCTTTACTTTCATGTTATTTACTTTCATGTTATTTACTTTCATGTTATTTACTTTCATGTTATTTACTTTCAAGATCTTTAACAGTTTTATGTTTTAAGATTCTTTACATTTAAACAGAATTGCATGTTACGTTATCTGCGTTGTTTACATTTTAAAGTCATAATCACATATAATCAAGTCATCACTAAAAGTGTATGTTTTCAATCGAATAACATTTGTCGAAGACAACGAATCATGAACATGGTTCTAAAGAATATTGATAACAATCTAATTGACTATGTGTCCTAGGATCAATCTAGTCGATCCTGCGAGTAACCAAATCATATTTATTATAGTTTGGAGGACTAGCGGTTGTTTACCGGAAATCACCGTAAACAAATTGGCACACCCGGTGGGACCGTGTCGAACGGATTGTTTTAATCAATTGCTTTGTTTTGTCTAGACAATATCAAGACCTTGTATGAACCTTAGGAACGGTAAATTAACAAACAGTGCACAACCGGTTCCCAAACGAAGGTACAACAAGAAAATGGCTGTTACAGCCAGTGCAGGGGGTGATCAAGATCCCTCACAAGGCACAGGATCAGGAGCGGCAAATTCGAATTCCACTCAAGGAACAAGGGATACAACGGGTCCAAATGGATCGAGACCTGCAGATAATTCCCAGTCGGTGCCTGAAAATAATACAGGACTTTCAGGGACTTTGCCAGTTTCAGTGTCAACAACTGCACCTTCGACCACGAGTGCAGAGGAAGTATTACCGTTTCCCTCAACAAATGCTGCGAATAACTTGTCTAGTCAAGGCACGAATTCAACTTTCGAATGGAGGCCAAATCCTCCATACGGGATGCCATTTCCTTTTGGATCAGGCGTACGAGGGCCCGGACCTACTTATGTCCCAACTAATAATGCGACATTTTCACCAAATGTGGGATCTGCGAGTCGAAGTACACACAACGTCGGTTTTTCTACCCAGGTGCCTCATTATACCACAAACAGCCAAGCAGCATTTCGACAAGAAATGGATGCAAGCAACCATGATATGCTAGGGGCTTTAGCCAAAGAATTGACTTCAATCTTTACCCCATTGTTGACAAACATTACTTGCACAAATAGGGAAAATGTAGAAACTTTCCAAAAGATGTCATCTCAAATGAATCAGATGGCGGAGTTCATGGGTGTAACACAACCAAAAAGGAAAGATAAACAGCCCGCATACCAAGAGGGAATGCCCATTTTAGAACGTATACAAGATGAGGGCCCATCATCGAGACCAACCATCCGAGATATAAACTCCTTGCGGAGGACGAATTGGACGGAAGAAATTCCAGTAATTAATTTAGAGACTTCAAGTCAAAGAACCGTCCCCGTTCGACAAGAAACGGAGGAAGAACAACCCAGAGTAAGAGTTGTAGGTAGAAATGAACATCCAGATGGGGTTGTTCAAAGAGTCAGAAGGGAAAATCTGGCCACAGAGAATAACTTGACTGCTATGATAGAAAGGGTGATGGCCAATAATGGCCTAAGTACTGGACTCAGACGTCCAAATTATACATCCCCTATATCAGACTATATTATGCAGACAGAATTACCTAGGGGCACTAAGGTACCCAAATTTACAAAATTTTCAGGCGAAACTAACGAATCGACAGTGGAACACATTGCTAGGTATCTAACAGAAGCAGGGGACTTGGCAGGAAACGAGGACTTGAGGATCAAGTATTTCCCTAGTTCGCTGACAAAGAATGCCTTTATCTGGTTTACTACTTTGCCACCCAATTCGATAGATGCGTGGGCATACCTAGAAAGATTGTTCCATGAGCAATTTTACATGGGTCAAACTAAGATAAGTTTGAAGGAATTGGCCAGTGTTAAGAGGAAATTCACGGAGACTATTGATGATTATTTGAATAGGTTCCGTCTGTTGAAATCTAGGTGCTTTACGACAGTTCCTGAGCACGAACTTGTCGAAATGGCTGCAGGTGGTCTAGATTACTCAATAAGAAAGAAATTAGATACCCAATACCTTAGGGACATGGCCCAGTTGGCAGATAGAGTTCGACAGGTCGAACGCTTGAAAGCAGAAAAGGCTAGGGCTAACAAAAGTCATAAGAAGGAAAGGATAGCGTACGTCGAAGCCGAAGACGCTGATGATGAGTCTTTCGATGACTCATATAGCCTGGAGGAAGTCGAAATAGACTTAGCAGAATTAAAAGAGGCACCACCTTATGCCTGCAAATTGTTAAATCCTGCAAATGGAAAGAACCCTGTAGAAAATGATAAGAATGATAGGCTTCCTAAGAAAACTTATACATTTGATATTACTAAGTGTGATGAAATATTTGATCTATTAGTAAAAGATGGCCAAATGATACTACCTCCTAATTCCAAAATTCCTCCGTTGGAACAACGGAAGAAAAGAGGTTTCTGTAAATATCATGGGTTTTTAGGCCATAAAACTTCACAATGTTTTCTTTTCAGGGATCTAATTCAAAATGCTATCAATGATGGAAGGTTGAAATTTGCTGACAAGACCAAGAATCACATGAGGGTCGATACCAATCCCCTAAACATTGCTGATGCTAGCCTCTGTGAGGTAGAAGATATCAACATGGTGGAAGTATCGGAGATCGAAGTGGCGGAAACTAAGGCAATGCTCAACGGAAAGCAGGCTACTGAAAGCCTAAATGATGAAATAATCTTCAATACTGAGATTGAAGAAGCTTCCCAAACAGAGATGACTGAAGCACCAAAAGAAGAGAGCAATGAGGCCACTGAAGACCTCAGGATAAAACTCCAGAAAATCCAAATCTCTGAAGTTGCTCCAGCGGTGGTCAACATGGTTAGCGCCAGACACCCAACATCTGAGTTTGGCGAACTAGAGACACGGCTGACAAGGCAGAATGGGGGTATTAAAGTTCCTCTAAGAGCTGAAAGCCTCAAAGACTACCTATGGAATTGCCATGAGAGAAATGGTGGAAAACAATGGATGTGCCCAAGGTGTTCGATCATGCTGAATCGAAGAATCAAAGCCAATTTCGAAAGGGCTCGACGTGAAAGATGGGAACACCCAGGGAGAGAACCAAATCCTTTACTACAAGTGTACCCAAGGATGGATGAAAGCTTATTAGGATTTTTGATCAGATGCCACAAAGGGAACTCTGAGGTTGCACTCTGCCCCAGATGTGGGGCAGCCTATGATGAGATGCTAGCAAGATCATTTGAACGTGTGCACTGCTCCATGAATCAAGAAACTCAGGGGCTACGTCCTGACTTGTATGGTTTCGATGTATGGACCCCAACGAAGAGGCCAGATAGTCCACACCCTAGAGTTCGAAGGGTAACGTTCAAAATCCCTGCAGATCCACCTAGGGATAGATGGGTACAAGCCGATGCAAGAATCAACAAACGGCGTAGTTGGGACCAAGGAGGAAGAACCGCAATGGCATATAGGAGACAATTTCAAAGGCCAAATCGAGAGACATATCGATTGGAGAACTATAAGGGAAAAAACCCTATGTCTCGGTCCCAATGGAGGAGGCACCAGAGGATGAAAAAGGCCCAGAAGGAATATAGACCAAGAGAAACTGGAGAAACTAGCAGCAACCAAGTCCCATACCAGGGAGCAAAGTCAAACAAACCTCCGGTGGAACGTGCATTGTTCGAAGCTGAAAAGCTCTTGGATGAAGAAGATAAGATGCGGTCAAATTCCTGGAACGAAGAGGACAGAATGACAAATGATTTTGATTCTGATGGAGTCTCATCTATAAATTTAAATTGCAATGTTGTGTCCGTACTCCCTCACGAGTTTAACCAGGAAACTGAGGTAGAAGACTGTGAGGAGGCTGATATCGAAGAAATGACAAAACACAGACCTGTGTGTTACTATGTGCTAAATAATGGTGCAGTCGAAGAGCAGAATGCTTTCTTCGAGAGGCCTGATGAGGGTATGAGAAATCATTTGAAACCACTCTATATTAGGGCTAAGATTGAGAATGTTGGCATCAATAAAGTCCTAGTTGATGGGGGAGCAGCAGTAAATTTGATGCCCCAGTATATGATAAAGAGAATTGGCATGTTCGATACGAACATAAGACCACATAACATGGTCCTGTCTAACTATGAGGGTAAGATAGGACAAACACTGGGAGTTGTTCAAGTCAATTTGACAGTAGGCTCAGTTACCAGACCCACTATGTTCATGGTTATACCAGCAAAAGCAAACTATAACCTGTTGCTCGGAAGGGAATGGATTCATGGGGTAGCAGCTGTACCCTCAACAATGCATCAAAGGGTGACAATCTGGAGAGAAGATGGCATAGTAGAAAACATCGAAGGTGATCAGAGTTACTATATGGCTGAAGTTAACCAGGTAAATAAATCCAACTTCGATAGGAATCTGGCAAATATAGGACCTTGTCATACTGCAGAAGAGATGTACACCCCAAATAAGAATGCATTGTATTATCTTACTTTGCACCCAAACGGATTCCAATGGGATAGAGAGATCATGGATGGTCCAACGGATACAGCACCTTTAGAAGATCATGCAGCAATACGGCCAACAGGCTGGGACGATGACATTAATCATGTCTGAGTCTTCATTCTTCGAAAAGATTTCGGCCTACGTGGCCGAGAACAAACAGAAGGCGGCTCTCGAGGCCGAATTAGCAGATGTAAAGGTAGATACCATCCAAATCAAAGAAGAGATAGCAAAATTGGAGGTGCATACAGATTTCGAACGCTCCAAAGATACGATCCTAGACGAAGAGATTATGGACGAAGGATCAAACCAAAGATTAGATGCAATATACGACGAAGAACCTTTAGGGTTCGAAAAAGACCCAATGGCTTCTAATATAAAGATGTTAGCCCAAGATCCACTCGAAGAAGTAAACCTCGGAGACAGGGATCAAAAAAGGATAACATATATCAGCGCGAAATTAGAGCCAGAACTAAAAGCAACGGTCATCAAAATGCTGAAAGAAAATAGAGATTGCTTTGCTTGGGATTATGATGAGATGCCTGGTCTAGGAAGGGATCTAGTCGAATTGAAGCTTCCAATAAAAGAAGGGAAGAAACCTGTGAAGCAAACTCCTAGAAGATTCGCGCCAGAGATCCATTCGAAGATTAAAGCAGAGGTCGAAAGGCTTTTACGTTGCAAGTTTATCCAAACTACAAGGTATGTCGAATGGATTGCCAATATAGTACCTGTAATTAAAAAGAATGGCTCTTTACGAGTATGCATAGACTTTCGTGATCTTAATGCAGCCACTCCTAAAGACGAATATCTCATGCCTGTAGCAGAAATGCTGGTAGACTCAGCCGCAGGTTTTGAGTATCTAAGTATGTTGGATGGATACTCAGGATATAATCAGATCTTTATTGCAGAAGATGATGTATCCAAGACAGCGTTTCGTTGCCCAGGGGCAATAGGCACTTACGAATGGGTTGTAATGCCTTTTGGTTTAAAAAATGCTGGGGCAACTTACCAAAGAGCAATGAACTCTATATTCCATGACTTTATAGAAACATTCATGCAAGTATATATAGACGACATTGTGGTAAAATCTACTTCGGGAATGAGTCATCTCGATCATTTAAGCCAATCATTCGAAAGAATGAGGAAACATGGGTTGAAGATGAACCCCCTTAAATGTGCTTTCTTTGTACAAGCAGGAGATTTCTTGGGTTTCGTAGTCCATAAAAAGGGAATAGAAATTAACCAGAACAAGACAAAAGCCATCATGGAAACCAAATCTCCATCCACGAAGAAAGAGTTACAATCACTGTTGGGAAAGATAAATTTTTTTAAGAAGATTTATCTCTAACTTGAGTGGACGCACGCAAGCCTTCTCGCCTTTACTACGGCTTAAGCAAGGAAAGTTCGAATGGCGTGCTGAACATCAAGAAGCTTTCGATCAGATAAAGCAATACTTGACTTGTCCACCAATCTTATCTCCCCCAAACGGGAAGAAACACATGCGCCTGTACATTTCAGCATCAGACAAAACAATAGGCAGCATGCTGGCACAAGAAGATGAAAATGGCATCGAAAGAGCCATTTACTACTTAAGTAGAGTACTCAATGATGCAGAGACTAGATATACTGCTATAGAAAAACTCTGCCTTTGTTTGTATTTCTCTTGTATTAAACTTAAGTATTATATAAAGCCAGTTGATGTTTACGTTTCGTCTCATTGTGATGTTATTAAGCATATGTTATCCAAGCCAATATTACATAGTCGAATTGGCAAGTGGGCTTTAGCCCTAACGGAATATTCGCTAATATTCCAACCTCTCAAGGCAATGAAAGGCCAAATTGTGTCAGACTTCATTGTCGATCACGCAGTGGTTGAGAATCATCAGCATTACGTGGACCTAAAACCTTGGAAGTTGTACTTCGATGGGTCGACACATAGAGAAGGTTCTGGAGTTGGAGTGTTGATAATTTCTCCTGATGGAATTCCAACAAAGCTCAAGTACAAACTCGAAGGACCATTATGCTCCAACAATGAAGCTGAGTACGAAGCGTTAATCGCCGGACTTGAGGCTTTGTTAGAACTGGGGGCAACCAGAGTCGAAATTAAAGGAGACTCCAAATTGGTCATCAAACAATTAACAAAAGAATACAAGTGCATCAAAGAGAATCTAATCATGTACTTTGTCATTGCAAATAGGCTACTCAAGAAATTCGAATATGTAGAATTGAAACACGTATCAAGGGTGAATAACCAAGAAGCGAACGACTTGGCACAGTTGGCTTCAGGATACAAAGTATCGAAAGAAAAATTGGAAGAATTGATCGAAGTAAGAGGAAGAGCAATGTCTACTAAACTTTCTCCGAGCGATCTAGAGAATTCACAATTGGGTTATGCCAACAAAGAAGAGTTCGAAGTCCTAAATATTGACTCTTTGGCAGACACGGATTGGAGGAGCCCAATAATCAACTATTTGAAGAATCCTTCGACGGAGACAGATAGAAAAATCAAGTATAGAGCCTTGTCATATTTTCTAATGGGGAATGAATTGTTCAAGAAAACTCCTGAAGGGGTATTGCTGAAATGCTGGGGTGAAGCAGAAGCATACTTGGCTCTATCAAACGTACACAGTGGGGCATGTGGTGCACATCAAGCAGGACATAAGATGAAATGGCTTTTGTTTCGTTATGGGATGTATTGGCCTTCAATGTTGAAAGATTGCATAGAATTTGCCAAGGGGTGCCAAGAATGCCAAGAACACGCAGGTATACAACATGCTCCAGCAAATGAACTCAGTACAATAGTGAAACCTTGGCCTTTCAGAGGATGGGCTTTAGATTTAATTGGAGAAATTCACCCCAAATCATCCAGAGGTCAAAGGTACATTTTGGTAGGAATAGACTATTTCACAAAATGGGTCGAAGCAATACCATTGGCAAATGTGGACCAAGAAGCGGTGATTGAGTTTATTAAAAAATATATTATATATAGGTTCGGAATCCCAGAAAGCATAACAACTGATCAGGGATCAGTCTTCACTGGACGAAAAATGCAGGACTTTGCCAAGGAAATAGGATTCAAGTTGCTAACATCTACACCTTATTATGCTCAAGCAAATGGACAAGTCGAAGCAGCAAATAAAATTATAATTGGTCTTATTAAGAAGCATGTGGGGAAGAAACCCAAGAATTGGCATAAGACTTTGGATCAAGCACTTTGGGCTTGTCGAACATCTCCAAAAGAAGCTACAAATACAACTCCTTTCCAGTTGACGTTTGGACATGATGCGGTACTACCAATCGAAATATGTTTGCAGTCAGTAAGAATACAAAGACAAGCAGACATTTCTCCCAACGTTTACTGGGAGTTAATGATGAATGAGTTGGTAGATCTAGACGAAGACAGGCTTCGAGCATTGGAAATGATTAAAAGACAGAAAGAAAGGGTATCCAGAGCATACAATAAAAAGGTGAAAGGTAAAACTTTTGTTAATAATGATTTAGTCTGGAAAGTTATTTTACCTATAGACCGAAAAAATCAGGCGCTTGGTAAATGGTCCCCACATTGGGAAGGACCTTTTCGAATCTTAAAAACATTTTCGAACAATGCTTATGAAATCGAAGAATTAGCAGAAGATCGTAGGATCTTAAGAGTAAATGGGAAGTATTTGAAGAAATATAAGCCAAGCATGTTCGAAGTTAAGATTGCAAAAACGTAGACACTTGAGGTGTCACGAAAAGCCAAAATGGTTAGCCATGTGTCAAAACACATGAGCCATGTCGATCAAAATGGCTTTACATGCAGAATAACAGACTTAAAAAGGAAAAGTCTAAAGAAATTTCAAAATATTTGTCATTCATAACTTGGGTTTGCATGCATTACAAAAGATCCAAACAGGATCTGAAAGTACAACAAAAAAAAAGAAAGCATAAAAACCCTAAGATAAAGGAAAAAGGAAAGTTGTTAGTTAATCCTTTGGTTTAAACCCTCCAAGGACAACACGGGTGAAGCTTCAGCTTCGAACATGTCGATGGCTCCGCCCTCACGCATGCGTCTCACTACACCCTTCCTTTGAAAGATAAAAGTAAGAAGTCTTCCGTATGGGAGGCAAGTCACGTTCCTCTGCCGTTCAGTACCAATAGAGACAGCTTTCACGAGACCTTTGAATATCATCAAAGGAATGTTGATCTTCTTCCCTCGAAGACCACAGAAGATGAACTCCAAATCTTCAACCAAGATGTCGTTTTCGTTGATCCTCCGAGGCTGGAAGTTGCCCACGAGCATCTGATGCCAGATCCTAACAACTCTGGCACTAAAAGGATCATTTTCCATGACGGACCTCAGCATGAGATGCGTGGTCATGTTAAAGCCATCGTCATCAAAGCGTTCCCCAGAGTTACTACACCTGATTAAGTGAGCAATGGTGGCAGGAGTAATACTGAAACGTGCATGCCGAATCTCAGAATCTATGGTGGTTCTACCTTCAGGATCTATGCGTACAGTAAGCTTCTTGAAAGTTTTGCTTTTCTAGTTTGGAAGTTTCCTCCATAGCATCTGATTCAGACACAGTGTCGTCACTATGATGAGGATGCAGATTCACATTGTCACTACCTGAGAGGGCGTGATCTTCGCCTTCCAAACTTTTGTCTTGATGAGTAGCTGGAGACTCATCAGTAGAATGACTTTCTTCAACGGGTTCATCGGGCAGCATAGTGTTGATGGGCTGAGCATCTTCGACCACGGGTGAAAGAGCAGGAGCTTTGTCTCGAGAAGTATCTGTGTCAGATAAAGCAGAGTTAGTCATAAGAATAAACCTGTAACAAGTTTGTCAACGAAGCTAAAGATTATTATTACCATAGAGTTTGGGAACATCAATGGTAAGACCAGGATCTTTGAAACCTGAAGTAGCAGTGCCAGCATCATCCTGCAATAACAAGGTAAAAAAGTTAATCCCATTATTTAGATAGAGTCACAAGTTAATATGCGAAAAAACCTGAAAGACCTTGGTTTGGATATTATCTGGACTTGAATTGTGACTTTCGACAACAAGTATGTTGCTAGTTGTTTTCAAAGGGGAATCTTCAGAGGACGCTTTATCAGTAGGAGAAGCAGTTTTGGAGGGACTTGCTCCCTTTCCCTTTTTCGAAGGAGTAGCAGATTTTTGTCTTTTCCTAAGTCCTTGTCTAGTGCAAGGAGGAGATTTATCCTCATCATCTGAAGCAGCGGACGAAGAAACTTTCCGTTTCGGACCAGTTGGGGGCTTCGAACTCTGAAAAGACAGATGATAAGCAAAGGGACTATTGATTACAGATTATATAAGATTAAGAACGCATAAGGTGCGTACCGTAGGCTTTTTATCAGGATTGAGAGAGCCACTTTCACTGGGTTTGTCGCTTTGGGATGTCCCAGGATTCTTTTGGGCAGGAGTCTCTTTGATCTTCCTCCTATGAGCAACAGCTGTAGTCGAAACTGAAATTAGTATACCAGCCAAAAAGGAAAAGTCAGTCGAAAAGATTGTCTGAATCCAAACCTTCAGGTATTGGAGTCAAGACACGAACGTGTTCGAGATCTATATGGAGATGTCCTTTGAAAGTATCCAAGGTATGCTTAGTCGGAACCACCCGTTCAGCGCGTTTTTTACTACTGTTTTGAAGATCTTTTAAAACGTTGCCACACACAAACCAATCTGGAAAAGGGGGGCTCAAAGCCACACCAAAATCCGCGCTTGGCAGTGGAGGAAATTTTGGAGGATTAAGTTTGAAAGCCACTTCATAACGTAGTTCTGGTCGAACATACGAGGGCAATTTCAACTTATCCAGTTTGGCGGAAAACTTTTCGCGCAAAGTGATTGCAGCCTCATGAACGGTCCGACTAAGATCATCAGGCCTATAGATAGTTTCAAAAATTTTTTGGAAAGCTTGTATTTCTTTAATATGAGTTGTACTACCTTTACGAAAAGTCTCCTGCACATCAGCAAAAGCTGCAGTTAGTTCCTGCGTCAAACTATCAGCATCAAAGATTTGAGAAGTATAATAATACGTCCACCATTGATGGAAGTCTGGTGTACAGTAAAAGGAAGGTTCGAAAGGAATAGGGGAAAGGTTGGTGACGCCAGCATATCTGTTAACTTTTGTTTCACATTCTTCTTCTGACAAGTATAAGGTGTGGAAGCACATATGACTCCTTTTCTCATATAAGCATTTTGGTTTTATTTGGACCAATCCAAACTGTCGTGAAACCAAATTTGGTTGATAGCACACAAGAATGCATTGCCCTTTCGATGGTCGAAGACGGTGGAGGAACAACCTTGGAGTCAGAAAAGATTCCCAAATTTCCATAAGCTCAGTTTGTTGATCCTGAGATGTTGGTGGGAATTTCTGAGTAAACCATTCAGGACCCTTGGTTCTATGTACAAACGGAGCCATAGACGGATCGAATTGACGACGCTGGGCAAACATCATCATATACGCTAAGAAGTATTCTTGAAGTTTCCCAGGCTCTTCTTTTGGAGTCAGGTAAGCCAACCTAGTTCCTTCAATAGTTCGATTCCTGATTTTGTCATTTTCCTCCTTGACTTTCCCTCGAAACGGAAGATGAGCTTCGAACGTAGCATTTAGCCACAGTTGCAAAAGCCAGAAAGGTCCAGCATAAAGTAAGGTACCAGATTGGTAATTCTTGGTAAGGTTTGCAGCTTCGCTAAGGTTTTCATAAAGAAATCCCAGAAGTAGTTGGCCAAGATTGAGCTTTTTTCTATTATGCAATTGATTAGCCATGCAAAGATATCTCTTTGCAACTTGTATGGATCTTGAGCAGAAAGCACATCGCGAAAGCCATAGCGCCAAGAAGGCAATATGTTCGTCATCAGAGACTTCTTCGTTCGCGGTAACATGATGTTGTTGGATAAACGCAGTATAAGTAACTGTCGAATTATTAAAGCCAATTGTGTCAACATCCATCTCAGTGGGATCGAAGTCTTCCCCAGTTGGTCGAAGTCCTGTAATCGCAGCTACATCGAAGAGAGTAGGGGTGACCATTCCACATGGGAGGTGGAAAGTGTTGTGGGAAGCATCCCAGAAATGGACCGCTGCTACTAGCATGGGTTGGTTATATGTTAAGCCTGTTTTTGATAGTTGGATCAAATCGTAGATTCCTAACGATTTCCAGTCAGATTCTTTCTTTTTCTCTACTTTTTCTAACCAGGCAAAGTACAAGTCAGGATCTTTGGCTAAAGGGAGTGACCTAAACACTTTCACAAAGTTGGTCATATAATTTAACCTAATTTTTGGCAAAGCCAAAGGGGCTACGGTTGAAGTTTCTTCAACATTAGCAGATTCTCCTGAAGGAGAGCAACCCTCTTCATTTGTGTTAGCTTTGCTCACTAATGGCCTAGTCTTATAATAAGCAGGGAAGAACCTACTTAGGGTTTGGTTATCTTCACCCGGCAATGGACCCATAAAAGCAAAAGATTTTCCAGAAAGTTCAAAGGGTATGATTACCTGGGAAGCGTAGATAGCGCGAACTTCTTCAACGTTAGGGTTTGGAATGTGTTCGTGTTCACCAGACCGTGTGGTGGATTGGAGCTTTAGAACAGGTTGAAGAACATTGGAAGATGAAGCCATCGGACGAGTTTTGAGAAATTCAGATTTGAAAAGTTTGAAGATGTTGGTTCCTTTGTTTGATGAAGAAGACGGAGAAATAGGAATGAGAAGTTGTAAAAAGAGTGCAAGTCCAAAGTATTTAAAGGTTTAACGGAAATCCTTTTTAAATCTTTTGGGTAAAACCCAAAGGACACGTGGCGAATGATGATTTAATACAATGGCGGTCGAAAGATTCAGCCTTACTCCTAGTATATAGGAGTAATGATCAGGAAGTAAGGTCAAGGACGTGGGAATGTAAGTTATGAGAAGACATTTTGAGAATGACAAGACGTTTCGGAAACAGAGATTATCAATGATTATGACGTTTAGTCAGTAGTCTTGGAACTATCAAAAATTTAATAAGAGACGAAATCTTATGATGGCAAAAAACGCCTATTTCTGTTGATCTTCGAAACAAGCATTTATTGGGGGCAATTTGTTAGCTGAAGATTTCGTTGAACAAATATATGTGCTTCGAAGGAGTGTATGATCGAAGGCAAGGTGGTTACTGATGACCATCTCTGAGAAATATAAAATGGCTACTGATGGCCATGTTTCGATAGCAAGAAACGTCTAAGTTTTTTATGAGGGTGATGGCTACTGAAAGCTATTGGAAGGACATATCCTCGAAGACTTAGACAAAAATTTATAAATTGCTTAAGTATTATTATTTAGCGTGTTTGTTAGTAAGTGTTTATTAACATACTGCCACGCGTCGAAGATGGACTCAGGCGGGAAGATTTGAAATTCGAAGATAGTTGCGTAACTGCTTATTCACAGATGTCATCGCTGGAAGTTCTTATGAGAAACGTGGCAGCGGATTAGCGTAGGGCCGTTATGGTCGAAACTAGTATAAATAGGAGTTTTTTATGATAGAATTCCGTGTGTTCATTTTGTACAAATCACTCACATATTTACTCAAGTATCAAGCGTTAACGAGAACGAGTTCGCTGAGAAAATGTACGTATGACACCACCATCTTAATACATGAGTATTATCTTTTATTGCTTTTCGTTTTCAAATATCTTTAAATTCTTGCATTCTATTTACTTCTTGTCATTTACATTACTGTATCTTTACTTTCATGTTATTTACTTTCATGTTATTTACTTTCATGTTATTTACTTTCATGTTATTTACTTTCAAGATCTTTAACAGTTTTATGTTTTAAGATTCTTTACATTTAAACAGAATTGCATGTTACGTTATCTGCGTTGTTTACATTTTAAAGTCATAATCACATATAATCAAGTCATCACTAAAAGTGTATGTTTTCAATCGAATAACATTTGTCGAAGACAACGAATCATGAACATGGTTCTAAAGAATATTGATAACAATCTAATTGACTATGTGTCCTAGGATCAATCTAGTCGATCCTGCGAGTAACCAAATCATATTTATTATAGTTTGGAGGACTAGCGGTTGTTTACCGGAAATCACCGTAAACACATCTATTAACACAAAATAAAAATGACAATCTTTGATTTAAGTCCTATATATTTTAAAAGAAAGATTGTATGTGACAAACACAAACTATCAAAATATAAATATATGTAGGACCGACAAGAGCTGACCAGAACAAACTTGAATCACATGGGCATGCACTATACTATGACTTGGTGGCTTAAAAATATATATCCCATATTTAGAACCCTAAAGAATCCAATGTCTTCCACATATACCCAAATATGAATATGACATTGTCTTGGGATTCTTCCATCTGTTTTCCACCTCTTACAAAATAAAAATTGTTATACTACATTCATAGAATATTAGGGTTTCTTTTTTAAAAAAATTATATTATATATTTTTATGGAAATTATATTATAGTATTAGCATTATGCAATGATATATAGTAAAGTATATTTGGTGATTCGAATAGATGTCGTACAAGTTAATTATTGCATAGTGGCAGCACATGTATTTAACTAACTAATAGCATCAACCTCGAAGTTAGATGAAATTAACTTTACACTCATAGATATGGATAATTTTCTTGTCAATATTATATATATAGCCTTTTCTTCAGAACCTAGCTATACTATAGTTGCCGTAATAAACTAAAATGCATCTTATAAAATTATGTCGCAGTAGCTGTTGACAGAATCCACATTTTTTATTGAACATGGGCTTATAATATAAATTGTTGAAAATTTCATATATCTATTTTTTAAATAATTTAATAAATAAATAAATATATATATATATATATATATATATATATATATATATATATATATATATATATATATATATATATATATATATATATTCCTTGTCCATCAGGAATTGCAAAGCACGTGGCCACGAAACGATTCCACTATTTAATAATTATATATGTCCACTAAAAAAAACATTGCTTAAAATTATAGTTGGCATCTGAAATTGTCACCAAAATGCGAAAATATTCTGCCAATAGCTAATTATTTTAAGCCAAGTTCACATGATCCCATAAGTATAACAGCGCAATATTAAATATACAAATAGATATTTTCGATGCAATGCAGATTGTATCACATGTATTGTTTATATTTCAAAGAAATATTGTTGAGATAAGAAATTAAAAGGTTCTAATTTTAGATTAGAGGATCTTACTCGATACTCAGGTTTCATATATATCCCGAATTACTAAGGTCAACCGCATATATTTTACAAAATTATATAGATTTTTAAGACATTTGAATTTAGTAAAAAATATATTTGTAATAATTTGTGTATATCTAAGGTCAACTAATATTTTTTTTTAAATCTACTGTTGATCTTAAAGGTTGGGAAGTGTTAGATTCAATATTGATATTTCACATACTGACATTATATTTGTATTTCTTGTTAAAAAATTGTACACCACACCGTAGTTATTCAATTTCACGATGGCACAAAGTCCAATACATCTAAATATAACAAAAAAAAGAAATAATTAGATTGTATTAGTATAATTATATGGTGCTTATCAAAAAAAAATATAATTATATGCTGTATATGTAAAATTTAGTATAACTATATCATTTCTCTTCTCGTTAATAGTGCCAATAAGAAAAATATCTATTCACAAGTAGTCATATTGTGAGGAGATAGAGCATAGGTGGATACTATAGAAAACAGAAATACATGCAAAGAGAGAAGAATAAGTTGAATATGGAGTGTCACATACCCAAATAGTGATAAAATTCACACATTATTCACATTATTAGCCTGGAAAAGATAAATTCTATAGGTCTCAATGTTTTGGTTAGTAGTACTAGGGTTTGCCTCTATGTATTGGTAAGAAATAGGCTTCTTTGTTAAGGATGTCTGTTAGGGCAGAAATTCTAGGGGTCACAAAACAGACTTGTTCGATTGGGGCATGTCTGTTTTGTCCATATCTATTATATAAGAAAATTCATTGTTCTGAAAAAGACATTAATGTCTTTATTGCTTTTAAACTTGACAAGTGGATGCCTTCTGCATCTAGATTTCAATTGTTTTGTTCTCTACTCATTACATATTATTTTGCTTCTATACTTTTGATCAACTCATAGTGACATTTTGGTTTTTGTCTTAACCACATCCTTTTTCCAATTTCACACTCTTCCTTTCAAATCATTACTTTCTTGGTTACAACTTCTAATTTTTTTTTTGGAGAATAAAGTTAGATTTCCTCTTTTTATTGTAGGTGTATATAAAACATAGATCTCCTCTTTTCTTTTTATTTTGGAGCCTAAAGTTATATTTCTATTATCTTGCTTATTGACTCAAAAATTATATTATATTCATATTAATTAATTAATCTATGTGTTAATCATATAAATTTTTTTTGTGATAATGAAAGATATTATGAGCTGGATTAGTCATTAATATAAAATGTTATTTTTCTTACAACATTAAATATTTAAATATTATTTTTCTTACAATATTAAATCTTTAAATATTATTTTTTATCACAATGTAACACAAAACATGTATGATACATTATTTCTAATATAGTAAAAAAAACAAAATAATATTTATACACGGGAAAAAATACATTTTTGTTTAAAATATTTTTATATACGACAACAACTTTATTGTTGATTCAAATATTTTTATAAATAATATAAAAACAAAAATAATATTTATAAACGGGGAAAAACATATTGTTTATTAAAATATTCTCATATACATAAATATATTATTGTTATAAGCGGTAACAACTTTACTATTGATTCAAATATTGAATAATTTTTCACACTTAAAAACATTTATTTTTGCATATTAACGGAAACCTGAAGTTACTGATCACAATATTGCATATTAACGGGAATCTGAAGTTATTGATTATTTGTATTGAATATTAACGGAAACATGAAGTTAGTGATCACAATATTGAATATTAACGGGAACCTGAAATTACTGATTAAAATATTGAATATTAACGGAAACATGAAGTTACTTATCAAAATAGTGAATATTAACGGAAATATTAAGTTACTGATCACAAAATTGCATATTAACGGGAACCTGAAATTATTGATCACAATATTGCATATTAACGGGAACCTAAAGTTACTGATTATTTGTATCGAATATTAACAGGAACATAAAGTTACTGATCACAATATTGAATTTTAACGGGAACTTGAAGTTACTGATTAAAATATTGAATATTAACATAAACATGAAGTTACTTATCAAATAGTGAATATTAATGGGAACATGAAGTTACTGATCACAATATTACATATTAACGGGAACATGAAGTTACTGATTATTTGTATTGAATATTAACAGGAAAATGAAGTTACTGATCACAATATTGAATATTAATGGGAATCTGAAGTTACTGATTAAAATATTGAATATTAAAGGGTACCTGAAGTTACTGATCAAAATAGTGAATATTAACGGTAACATGAAGTTACTGATCACAATATTGAATATTAACGGGAACCTAAAGTTACTGATTAAATATTGAATATTAACAGGAACATGAAGTTACTAATCACACAATATTGAATATTAACGGGAACCTAAAGTTACTGATTCAAATATTGAATATTAACGGAAACATAAAGTTACTGATCACAATATTGAATATTAACGGGAACCTGAACTTACTGATCACAATATTGAATATTAACGGGAACATGAAGATATTTATCAAAATATTGAATGTTAACAGTAACATGAAATTACTGATTAAAATGTTAATTACTTTTTATTTACATTTTTTTATTAAAAAATACATCTGAAACAACTGTGTGTCCCGTACCAGAACCCGTGCGAACGCACGGGTTTGTTATTAGTTATTTTAAAAGACGGACCAAGATTTTACATGCACGTTTTCTAATGTGTCCGCATGTTATTTTCGCAGACTTTTGCAGATAGACATTAATAAGAATTTTTTTTGCAAATTTTAACCTTTAAATGTGTAATGCTTGCACCACCTTCACTTTTTTGCGAAGCAAAGTTTTAGGTTGACACTCACAACTATGTTTGTCCTGTTTTTTTTTGCGAGTTTTAGAGAGACGGATAACTCGTTTTCCACACCCAGTAAAAAACTAATATCATAGATATGTCACACTGCTAAATATTTTTGTATATGAAAAATAGTATTTGTGATTCAAAAAATAATATTTGGCATTAAAGATCAATGTTAAGATTTAAATGTATCGTTTATTTGATAAAGTGAATCTTAACATTAATCTTTAAACCAAAATTTTCAATATACATTATTAACTTTTGAAGAATGGAATATGCATGTCAAAAGAGGAATAACTTAGTTTTAAGAAATTGGTGAATGACTCGCTTGATCAATTTTATAGTAAAATCTGTAAATACCTCCACCATGGTTGTATTTGTCAATCGTTGTAATATGTTTCTCTAAAATTAACATGTTTCATTGCGGTTGGTCTTTTCAACCATGGTGAAATGTGTTTCCTTAAAATTAAAAAATAATAATAATAATAGGTTTAGTTTATTTTCTTTATAACACAAGCAGTGCCCTAGCAAATGAATTGACGAAACGAGTCCAAACTCCAAACTTCGTCACCATTCATTTCTTGAAATCAGGGAGTGAAACGTCCAAAATTTAAGAAGCGTACACGAAAATCATTTCTTGACATCTTCCTCTTCTTCAAGTTACTTTATATTCTCTATTTCATCACCTTTATCACCATTCATGTTGAGATTTAGGTTTTTGTGTTGTTAGAGTGACGTCATTAAGGTAAGATATCCAAGTCCAAGATCCAATATATAATCTAATTTTTTTAAGTAGTAATCACTCAAATGCTTCAAGTTCGTTCAAATTCTCTAAGACTAAAAGAAAAATATATCATATCTTCATCCAAAATCTTAAATTATTAGATATATATTGTGAGATAATATGTAGTTAGTCTTTTTTGTTATGATTGGACTAAGATTAGTTTAGTCTATCTATATATATATATTCTCTTTATAACCTTTTTAAAAGTAAATTATGTTATTTACATTATTGAAACACTAGTCTTTCGCTCGTCTCCCCTACTTGATTACCTATACTATTAACATGATTTAAGAGATAGTTTTGATCCTTCTTGAACTATTTGTTGTTTTTTCTATTATGTTCCCAAAATTTACGAATGCTTTTTCTTTAACTTTGATGATTGGTTCTTGTAGCAGTGAAATTTGTGAGACTAGAGCCATTGATTGACTTAGCTCAGATATTTTAGTAGAGTTGCCACCGTGCTTTATTGTTTCTAAAGGAAATGGGAGAAAGAGCAAAATAAAATCCACATAAGTTTTTAAAATCAAAACTAATAAACTTATCAGAGATCTAGGTACGGGTGTTTATAATGCAAGGGGAAGGTATTAGCACCCCTCACATCTATGGTACTCCGTAGGAACCTTTTTGAAGTATTTATTATCATTGTTATTGTCATAAAACTGTTTTTTTGTTTAAATAGAGTGGGAGGGTGAGAAAAGAGATTTATAAAGTGAGCTCGATAAGACATCGCATCTTAGGCCTACATACCCCTTTAACAATAGGGAAGTCAGAGCTTTTGTAGTTCCTGTTAAAAGGAAAATAAAGAGCCAAATGGCAACATATTTTTGGGTGTTGAGCTTTAACAATACTCAATGAGTTTGTACAATGTTAAGCTTTAACAATACTTAACAAGTTTTAAAAGGTGTCAAGTTTTAAAAGGTGTCAAGTTTTAACAATACAAGGCAATTTAAAAGAGATTGGTTTAGCTTTAACAATACAAAACCACGGTTGATTTTAAAGAAGTTGGTTGAGCTTTAACAATACAAAACTAAGGGTGAGTTTAAAAGATTGAGCTTTAACAATACAAAACCATTTTAAAACAAGTGGGTGCAAAGCATTAAAAATACTAATCACAAAGTAAAAGAGTTGGAAAAGAGAGTGAGTACCTTGACAATTTTAATCAATACCATTTTCATTTCTTTGGATTTTTAGACAACATCTTAAGCAATCAATCATGATGAATATCTCAAGTGGTGTGTGTTATATAATATGTGTATCATAAATACAATCAAGGGTGAGTTCAACAATATCAAGGTGTAAACTCAAGGATAAAAGTTGAATGAATAAAAGGATGACATACCTCAAGATCATTTCATGTATGAATTAATATAATGTGATGATGGTTAGATGTCTCATGTATAGACACACACAAGTATAGAAACATGACCAAAATATAAAATGTACAAGGATATAAATCAACAAGTACATGTACAAGTGTATCAACAAGAATGAATCATAGCAACAAGTTATATTTACATGGCATTGCTAAGAGATTAAAAGATCAAGGATCACCAAATTAGGGTTTTAGGACTTTATGTACACCTAAGCCTTAATTGATTAAAACTTGATTAAGATTAAACCCTAGGTAGATTGACTAAGGGAACATGTTGGTGTTTTCAAGAGAAGCTTATCCTAACCCTAATTGATTCACACAAAAGTATTACTTAGTGAAAATATTAAAAAGGTTGATTTTAAAAGCCTTTTAAAAGAAATAAACACTTGTTTTTTGATTTAATTTAAAATGATTAAATAATAAATATTTTTGGATTTTTAAATTATATTATCAAAATAGATAACATAAATAAAAAGTGTATAAGATTTCAAGTCAAAATGATTAAATTTGCTATTTTAAAATAAATATTAAAGTTATTAAAAAAGGGTAAAGAAACAAGTGATAAAAAATAACTTTGGCCTTGGTGGGTGTTGAACCCACGCCTTTGTGGTTATCAAGCCAAAAGCTTACCATTGAACCAACGAGCTAAGACTGTTAACCAAATGCATGCATAAATATATTATAAAAGAAGTGTTCTAAACTTAGTTTGAACTTCATCTTCAACGATCTAGCCCGTGAATTTTCAGAAATCCAACATGCTCAAAACTCAATCATTTTGGAAAGGGTAAACATGAAAGTTATTCAGAATTTAATCATGATTCGAGACATGTATCTGTTAGAACAAGAATTGTTCTGATCAATATTCTTAGTTTTGATGATAACAATGTATATGAATTTTGCTTAAGACAATGTGGTACTATAATCCTATGCAATTTCCATTTCAGGAAATATATAAAGAGTATGCACAAAATCAGCGCAAGAAGCACTGACTCAGAAGGTTCAGCATGCAACATCAGAACATGCTCTCGCAAGACATCAGAAGATGGTCAAGCAGAATCAGAACATGGTCTATTGAAGCATCAGAAGAACTTGAGATCAGAAGTAGAAGCACTGAAGTTCTCATGGTATCACGCTTGAAGCACTTCAAAGTCAGAAGACAAGAAGATGCTCTGCACCAAGCTGTTTGACTCTGATATATTCAAACGTTGTATCTACAAACATCAGATCAGAAGCAAGTACAAGATGGCAGGCTACGTTGACTGACAAAAGGAACGTTAGAAGCTATTAAAGGCAAAGTCAGTTAAAGCAGGAAAAGCAAGGCTCGAGGTAGTTGACAAAAGAGTGAAACATTAAATGCAATGATGTACGGATCACGCAACGCATTAAATGCTCCCAACGGTCATCTTCTCAAAACGCCTATAAATAGAAGTTCTGATGAGAAGCTGAATACAATACTCTACGCAAACATACAGAAACGCTGTCAAAGTGAAAAGCTCTCAAAACTTCATCTTCAACCTCACTTCATTACTGTTGTAATATCTTAGTGAGAATAAGCTTAAACTTAAGAGAAATATCACAGTTGTGATTATAGCTTATTAAGAAGCATTGTAATATTCTTGTAAGAATTTGTTTACATTTATTTGTAAAAGGTTCCTAGAGTGATCAAGGTGTGATCAGAATACTCTAGAAGACTTAGAAGGTATCTAAGTGGAAAACCATTGAAATCAAGGTTGATTAGTGGATTAAATCTTCAGGTGAGGTAAATCACTCTAAGAGGGTGGACTGGAGTAGTTTCGTTAACAACGAACCAGGATAAAAATCATTTTGCAATTGTTTTTATCTTAAGAATTTTTAAAGTCACACTTATTCAAACCCCCCCTTTCTAAGTGTTTTTCTATCCTTCAATTGGCATCAGAGCGCTGGTTCTAAGGTGCAAGCACTTAACCGTGTTTAGAAAATATTCAGGAAGAGAAAAACGCTAAGTCAAGATTGCTGGTGAGACTCCAACACCTACATCTACATCTGGCTCTGCTGAGCAATACAATGGAAATGGTAACAATGGTTACACTAGACCACCAGTATTCGATGGTGAAAACTTTGAATATTGGAAAGATAAACTTGAAAGTTACTTTCTTGGTTTAGATGGTGACTTATGGGATCTTCTGGTGGATGGTTACAAACATCCAGTGAAAGCTAGAGGAATAAAGATGACAAGACAAGAAATGAGTGATGATCAAAAGAAAGAATTCAAAAATCATCACAAGTGTAGGACTGTTTTGCTGAATGCTATCTCTCATGCTGAATATGAGAAGATATCTAACAGGGAAACTGCTTATGACATATATGAATCATTGAAAATGACTCATAAAGGAAATGCCCAAGTCAAGGAGACCAAAGCTCTTGCCTTGATCCAGAAATATGAAGCCTTCAAGATGGAGGATGATGAAAACATTGAGAAAATGTTCTCAAGATTTCAAACGCTAACTGCTGGATTAAGAGTTCTTGACAAGGGATATACTAAAGCTGATCATGTCAAGAATATCATCAGAAGGTTGCCCAGAAGATGGGGCCCAATGGTGACTGCATTCAAGATAGCAAAGGATCTGAATGAAGTCTCTTTGGAAGAGCTGATCAGCGCTTTAAAAAGTCATGAAATAGAGCTGGATGCAAATGAACCTCAGAAGAAAGGTAAGTCTATTGCATTAAAATCTAATTATAAAAAATGCACTAACGCTTTTCAGGCTGAAGAAGAAGATTCTGAAGAATCGGAATCAGAAGAAAAAGAAGATGAACTGTCCATGATCTCCAGAAGGGTAAACCAACTTTGGAAGAGCAAGCATAGGAAGTTCAAGAACTTCAAAAGTTCTAAGAAGCTTGAAAAAGGAGAATCTTCTGGAAGCAGAAGATATGACAAGAAGAAGGTCACTTGCTTTGAGTGCAATGAGCCAGGTCACTACAAGAGTGAGTGTCCAAAACTTCAGAAGGAGAAGCCCAGGAAGAAGTTTCACAAGAAGAAAGGTCTTATGGCAACGTGGGATGATTCAGATTCATCAGAATCAGACTCTGAAGGCGAGCAGACAAACATTACACATATGGCCACAGTTGATAATAGATCAGAATCTACATCAGAATCAGATTTTGAAGAGGTATTTTCTGAACTATCTAGAGAAGAGTTAGTTTCCAGTTTAACAGAACTTCTGGAACTCAAGGCTCATCTTAGTATCAAATACAAAAAGCTGAAAAAACTATTTGATTCTGAAACTAAGAAGCTGGAAGTGGAAAATTCTGAACTGAAGGAAAAAGTTTTAAAATTATCCAAAGATATTGGATCTCCTTCTGACTCAGAAAAGTCCATTCCTAGTCTGAACCATATTCTGAAAGAATATGACTTGAGCTTTAGAAAGTTCTTATCTAGAAGTATTGGCAGAAGTCATCTTGCTTCTATGATATATGTTGTTTTTGGAAACAAGAGAGTTGGCATTGGTTATGAGGGTGATACTCCATACAAACTTGAACCTGTAGATGATATGAAAATCACATACAAGCCATTGTATGATCAGTTCAAGTATGGCCACTCCCATGATATTAGTCTCACATCACATGCCAAAAGCTTTCACATTACACACACTAAGAAGCATGTGACACAACCTAGAAAATATCATGTAACTCAGAATAAGGAATATCATGCTGTACCTCCTGTTGTTTATAATGCTAAACCCAAGTTCAATCAGAACTTGAGAAGAACTAACAAGAAAGGACCCAAGAAAATGTGGGTACCTAAGGAAAAGATTACTCCCGTTGCAGATATCCTTGGCTGCAAAGAAGACAAAAGAAAGCATGTCATGGTACCTGGACTCTGGGTGCTCTCGACACATGACGGGAAGAAGGTCTATGTTCCAAGACCTGGTGCTTAAATCTGCTGGAGAAGTTAAGTTTGGAAGAGATCAGAAGGGCAAGATAATTGGCTCAGGAACCATAAGTACTGGTAACTCTCCTTCCATATCTAATGTTCTTTTGGTAGATGGATTAGCTCATAACTTGTTGTCCATAAGTCAATTAAGTGACAATGGTTATGACATAATCTTCAATCAAAAGTCTTGCAAGGCTGTAAGTCAGAAGGATGGCTCAATCCTATTTACAGGCAAGAGAAAGAACAACATTTACAAGATTGATCTTCAAGATCTTAAGAATCAGAAGGTAACTTGTCTTATGTCTGTTAGTGAAGAGCAATGGGTCTGGCACAGAAGATTAGGCCATGCTAGTTTGAGAAAGATTTCTCAGATTAACAAACTAAATCTGGTCAGAGGTCTCCCAAATCTGAAATATAAATCAGATGCTCTTTGCGAAGCATGTCAGAAGGGAAAGTTTTCCAAACCTGCATTCAAGTCTAAGAATGTTGTTTCTTCCTCTAGGCCGCTAGAACTTCTGCACATTGGTCTGTTTGGCCCAGTCAAAACAGCATCTGTCAGAGGGAAGAAATATGGATTAGTCATCGTAGATGATTATAGTCGCTGGACATGGGTAAAGTTCTTAAAACACAAGGATGAGTCTCATTCAGTGTTCTTTGAATTCTGCACTCAGACTCAATCTGAGAAGGAGTGCAAAATCATAAAGGTCAGAAGTGACCATGGTGGCGAATTTGAGAACAGGTTCTTTGAGGAGTTCTTCAAAGAAAATGGTATTGCCCATGATTTCTCTTGCCCTAGATCTCCACAGCAAAATGGAGTTGTAGAACGAAAGAATAGGACTCTACAAGAAATGGCCAAAACCATGATCAATGAAACCAATATGGCTAAGCATTTCTGGGCAGAAGCAATGAACACTGCATGCTACATTCAGAATAGAATCTCTATAAGACCTATTCTTAATAAGACTCCTTATGAATTGTGGAAGAACAGAAATCCCAACATTTCATACTTTCATCCTTTTGGATGTGTTTGTTTCATTCTGAATACTAAAGATCATCTTGGTAAGTTTGATTCTAAGGCACAGAAGTGTTTTCTTCTTGGATATTCTGAACGCTCTAAATGCTACTGAGTATACAATACTGAAAGATTGGTTGTAGAAGAATCAATCAATATCAAATTTGATGATAAGCTTGGTCTTGAAAAGCCAAAGCAGTTTTAGAATTTTGCAGATATAGATATCTCAATTTCAGAAGCTGAAGAACCAAGAAGCAAAGTATCAGAAGCTGAAGATCTCAGAAGCAAAGGATCAGAAGATCAAGTTGCTTCATCTTTAGAGAATCTCAGAATTTCTGAAGAGCCAACAGTCAAAAGATCTTCTAGACTCACATCTACTCACTCAGAAGATGTCATTCTTGGAAATAAGGATGATCGTATCAAAACAAGAGCATTCCTTAAGAACAATGCAGAATGTCAATTAGGTCTTGTTTCTTTGATCGAGCCAACTTCTGTTGATCAAGCTCTAGAAGATGCAGACTGGATAATTGCCATGCAAGAAGAACTAAATCAGTTTACAAGGAATGATGTATGGGATCTTGTTTCTAGACCAAAAGGATTTAACATCATTGGTACAAAGTGGGTCTTCAGAAACAAGCTAAGCGAAAAGGGAGAAGTTGTAAGAAACAAAGCCAGACTGGTTGCTCAGGGTTATAGTCAGCAAAAAGGTATAGACTATACAGAAACCTTTGCACCAGTGGCCAGGTTAGAATCTATTCGCTTATTGATTTCTTTTTCCACTCAACATAACATCACTCTATATCAGATGGATGTTAAGAGTGCCTTCTTAAATGGTTATATAGATGAGGAAGTCTATGTCCACCAACCTCCTGGTTTTGAAGACTCTATGTCTCCAAATCATGTTTTTAAACTAAAGAAATCATTATACGGATTGAAGCAAGCTCCTAGAGCTTGGTATGAAAGATTAAGTTCTTTCCTTCTGGATAATGGTTTCACTAGAGGAAAAGTGGATACTACTCTCTTTTGTAAAACCTTTAAAAAGGATCTTCTTATTTGTCAAATTTATGTTGATGATATTATATTTGGAACATCTAATGCTACACTTGGAAAGGAGTTTGCTAAGTCTATGCAGGCTGAGTTTGAAATGAGCATGATGGGAGAACTCAAGTACTTCCTTGGGATCCAGATCAATTAAACATCAGAACGAACGTATGTTCACCAAACCAAGTATGTGAAAGAACTTCTGAAGAAGTTTAATCTTTCTGAAAGCAAAGAAGCAAAGACTGCTATGCATCCAACGTGTATCTTAGGTAAGGATGAGGTAAGTAAGAAGGTAGATCAGAAGTTGTACAGAGGTATGATTGGATCTCTTTTATATCTTACTGCTTCTAGACCTGATATTTTATTCAGTGTTTGTCTGTGTGCAAGATTCCTATCAGATCCTAGAGAATCTCACTTAACAGCTGTTAAGAGAATTTTGAGGTATCTGAAAGGTACTACTAATGTTGGTTTAGTCTACAGAAGATCTAAAGAGTACAACTTAGTAGGATATTGTGATGCTGATTACGCTGGAGATAGAATTGAAAGAAAGAGTACTTCTGGAAGTTGTCAATTTCTTGGAAGTCATTTGATCTCCTGGTACAGCAAGAAGCAAGCTACCATTGCTCTCTCTACTATAGAAGCAGAATATGTTGCTGCTGCAGGATGTAGTACAAAGATGCTCTGAATGAAGAGTCAGCTAGAAGATTATCAGATATATAAGAGTAACAATCCTATCTTTTGTGATAATACTTCTGCTATATGTTTATCTAAGAATCCTATCTTACATTCCAAAGCTAAACATATTGAGATCAAACATCATTTCATTAGGGACTATGTTCAGAAGGGTGTTCTATCTTTGAACTTTGTTGATACAGACCATCAATGGGCTGATATCTTTACAAAACCCCTTGCTAAAGATAGGTTTAAGTTCATTTTGAAGAATATCAGTATGGATTTATGCCCAGAATGAGAAGATGAGAAGTTCTGATGTATGGGTTAGTTCTGAAATGTTTTTGTTTTATCTTCTTATAAGAAGTTCTGACTCTGATCAATTAGAAGTTCTGATTCTGTTATTACCAACGTTTCATTATCTAAGTTGATTCAGAAGTTCTTTTAAAGCAAAATAGTTGTCACCATCTTTCTAGATGTTGAACACGTGTTCACTCTATTTGGACAAGCACACGTGCAGTTGATGAGACGCCGCCCTAGGTAACTGTGCAAATCATTTCAAATATTACATTATCTCTCCTAACGTCATATCTCATTAAATGTAATTGATTCTATGTTTTTCTGTAATCATTTTCATTCAAACACACGTTGCATTTCTTTTCAAATCCGTTTCTATTTAAACTCATCTTCATATTCATTAATCTCTTTACATTCTCTCTCTTCTTTCATTGTCTCTTTCGTTCATCTCTCTCTTTTTCTTTGATTGCATAAACCCTAGTTCTAAACCGAATCTCAGAAGTTATTCATGATTTCATCTACAAGTGCTCAATCAAAAATGTCTTCAGCACATCTTGTTCAACGCAAATATGGTTATAGTCCTCTCAAGACCTGTTCCATTCCGTATGGCGAATTGGAAGTCTTCTGTGAAACAATGGTGGATTTTGAAAGCCTGTTGGAACACGGTTTCAAAATCAAAGATGCAATGTTGACTCAGGATTGGTCAACTTATTTTGAAAGATTGGTTGGACCAGTTTATCCACTCTTGGTAATGGATTTCTAGACGTATGCAACAGTTACTCCAACTGCTATCATCTCCTTCGTTCTAGGGCATGAAGTTGTTGTGACTGAGAAAATGATTAGGAAGCTCTATAGCCTTGATGATTCAGAAGGTATCACATGTGCTCTTCCTGGTAGAGTTGATTGGGAGAAAGTTGATAGGGAATTAGATGCTTTCAGATCTTCACCAAATCAAACTACTTCGTTGAAGCTTGTCTACAGAGTGTGGGCTAAAATTCTCCTGGGAACTCTTTATCATAGAAAGAGATCTATGGCTGCTACTTATGTGAATCAGGATCAGAAGTATGCACTTTACTGCATTGGAAATGGTACTCAGGTTAATCTCTCAAACATTCTATTTCAACATTTGAAGACAAATATTGAAGAATCAAGAGATGAAGAACGCAAGATGTATCCTGATTTCAAGAAGAACATTATTCCTCTTGCTAGAATGATCTCAGATATTCTAATAGAGAGTGACTTGATGGATGTTCTTAAAGCTGTTGGTACACCCAAGTTCTTAACTGTCATTCAAGGACATGTTCTGAATGCCTTTGATCTACAAAGGATGCTTCTGATTGAGAAGGTAACTTCTGTTCCAAGAATATTTCCAGATATTCTGACCAGAAGAACTCTTGTTGAGGGCTTTTCACAACTGTTCAAAGAAGAGCTTGACAAATCTGTTAAGCGTTATTTGAAGAACTGTGTCATTGCTCAATCTTCTGTTGATCCTGCGTGGATCAGAGGACGAAATCTTCCATCTCTGGCTGAGTTAAAGAAGAAAGAACAGAAGAAGAAAGAAAAGAGATTAAAAAGAAAAGCTTCAGAAGCAGAATCCAAGCCAGCTAAGAAGCCAAAGCTGTCCTATGATCCTCTCAAGGTAAATTCCAAAGAATATCGTGAGAAGCGCATCAGGGAATCTTTCCGTGCATTGAATGCTGCTCGTTCCTCTCAGAAACAGCCACCATCTTCTGAACCCCAAAATTCTTCCCCCTCCTCAAACAGTTTCCAACCATCTCCTTCTACCCATATTCTGAACCCTGAACTACTAAATTTCATTCCCCTAACACCTTCTGATATTCCATCTTCATCCACCTTCACCACAGATTCTACTCCTTCTCTAATCCATTCTTTACCCTCAAGAAAATCCAAACCCTACTGCCTTCTGTATCCTGACTATAAATTCACCTTCAACCCTCCTGAACCACCTATTGATGTTGACTTTGAGATGTTTAAGCTTATGTTCAGAAAGAGGATGGAAACCTTGAGAGCTGCTTATGACTCCAAGCTGGACCAAGCTGCTACTAGGAGATTATGGAGACTCTTTCGAAGGGACTTTCAGTTTGATGCTATGAACATCCAGAGAAGATGCGTGGCTGGAGCATCTGGATCTTCTGGTTGTCTGTTGGAAGCTGATGATGGTAGGTACTATCATCCCATCAGAAATTGGAGATCTTTTGAGGAGAAGAAGTTCGTAGATGAGTTGGAAGATGAACCTTGTCTTTCCATGGTCATATGGAAGCCCCCATATTCTGTTCTGACTGGAGACTTTCAGTCTATCTTCAACTGGCTAAGGGAGAATCCCTCTGAGAAAGCACCAGATATGGTATATCCAGAAGTTGAATATTCTTCAAAAGTTGCTGCCCCTGCACCTCCAAAGAATCTGGCTGAGATTCTTCAGGCTCTTGAGAATGGAGATTCTGATCTTCCTATTCTAGAATATTCTGAAGATGCTTCTATGTCAGAAGCTGATGCTGAGAAACAAAGTGCTGAGAATCATCATGCTGAGAAAGTTCCTGTTGAGGAAAATCAAGATGATGTTCTGATATTCGATGCTGCTGTTGGAAATGCTATCCCTCTGAAAGATAGGTGTGAAGCTTCTTCTGCTGGACTTTCTGTTCTGGTGAACGCTGCAAGGCTCTTCAACAGAACCAAGATGCTCTAGCTTCTCGGTTGGATAAGCATGAGGAAACGCATGAGGAATTCAGAACCTTCATGAAGAAGCAGACTGAAAGCACCTCTGAGATTCAAGACCTTCTGGCCAAGATAGTTTCTAAGTTAGGCTAGTCGTAGTCCTTTGGTCTTAGCTGTCTCTTGTTTCTTGCATCTGTTTCTTGCATCTCCTTCTGTATCTTCTGATATTTTGTTGAATCAATGAAATATCTTCTTCTCTCATATTGTTTGTTTTTCATCTGAATCTTTCATACTTTTTGATGTTATGACAAAAAGGGGGAGAAAACGTGATAATTGATTTGATTTATTATATCAGTTGCTAGGAGTAAGTCTCAACATTCCTAACAATATTTGCAAGTTCTATGTCTTTGAGATTTTTGCAGGATTGAAGATATTCTGAAAAAGCTCAACATGAGAAGCAAATACATGGGGAAATGCAATTCTGTAAAGAAGCATGGAATTTGAAGCAAGCTTAGTGCTGTGAAGCTTCAAGATCAGAAGCAAGAAGGAAGAGTGTTCTGATATTCTCGTGACAGAATATGATCTAACACATTTTTATCCCTTATATGTTCTGATATATATTTCTTTTAAGAACTTACCAGAGTTGTTGCTCTGATACATGTTCCTTCTTAAAAGAATGATTCTGACTCATTCATGCTCTAACTTTTGTCGTATAGTTTGTTCTGAAACATTTTAGGATGTAAAGATGCTCTGATGACGCTCTGGTACATTCAAGAATGTTCTGATACAATAAAAGCATGCAATGATTCAAGAAGAAATTCAAAGCTCTGAAGTTGTCCTGTGTAAACAAGAAGCAGAAGCTCTGAATGTTCTGAAGTTTAAGCAAATGTGAACGTCTCAACTGAAATGGAAAATACTCAGGGAAGTCTTTTATTTTTAAATTCTTCCAGTATTTATTTCAGGGGGAGATTGTTAATCTCAGGGGGAGATTGTTGATCCCAGGGGGAGACATATTCACACACTATGTTTATATGCTTATGCTATAACTGTGTAATTGTCTTTGGTCATCTGTGATTCTGATTGCAAATTCATATCAATTATATATGTTATTGTCATCATAAAAAAGGGGGAGATTGTTAGAACAAGAATTGTTCTGATCAATATTATTAGTTTTGATGATAACAATGTATATGAATTTTGCTTAAGACAATGTGGTACTCTAATCCTATGCAATTTCCATTTCAGGAAATATATAAAGAGTGTGCACAAAATCAGCGCAAGAAGCACAGACTCAGAAGGTTCAGCATGTAACATCAGAACATGCTCTCGCAAGACATCAGAAGATGGTCAAGCAGAATCAGAACATGGTCTATTGAAGCATCAGAAGAACTTGAGATCAGAAGTAGAAGCACTGAAGTTCTCATGGTATCACGCTTGAAGCACTTCAAAGTCAGAAGACAAGAAGATGCTCTGCACCAAGCTGTTTGACTCTGATATATTCAAACGTTGTATCTACAAACATAAGATCAGAAGCAAGTACAAGATGGCAGGCTACGCTGACTGACAAAAGGAACGTTAGAAGCTATTAAAGGCAAAGTCAGTTAAAGCAGGAAAAGCAAGGCTCGAGGTAGTTGACAAAAGAGTGAAACATTAAATGCAATGCTGTACGGATCACGCAACGCATTAAATGCTCCCAACGGTCATCTTCTCAAAACTCCTATAAATAGAAGTTCTGTGAGAAGCTGAATACAATACTCTACGTAAACATACAGAAACGCTGTCAAAGTGAAAAGCTCTCAAAACTTCATATTCAACCTCACTTCATTACTGTTGTAATATCTTAGTGAGAATAAGCTTAAACTTAAGAGAAATATCACAGTTGTGATTATAGCTTATTAAGAAGCATTGTAATACTCTTGTAAGAATTTGTTTACATTTATTTGTAAAAGGTTCCTAGAGTGATCAAGGTGTGATCAGAATACTCTAGAAGACTTAGAAGGTATCTAAGTGGAAAACCATTGTAATCAAGGTTGATTAGTGGATTAAATCCTCAGGTGAGGTAAATCACTCTAGGGGGGTGGACTGGAGTAGTTTCGTTAACAACGAACCAGGATAAAAATCATTGTGCAATTGTTCTTATCTTAAGAGTTTTTAAAGTCACACTTATTCAAACCCCCCTTTCTAAGTTTTTTTCTATCCTTCAGTATCATTCATTAATTTATTTGAACTGTAGCTCACAAATTTCTCTGAAAAAATACATGAACCCTAATTTTTCAAAATTAAATTAAATGATCTATACAAAGAATAAATGAAAACAAGCAGGGGGATTTTGATCCTCACATGATTCTAAACAAGATAGAATAGAGTTTTATTGAAAATGATACCTAAATGATATAGTTCAAGTTTTAAAAAGTTACCTTTGCAAGTGGAGATTGAAGTGTGCTTTAATGGACTTCCAGAAGCAAATGAATTACCTGGACAACTTCCTTGGACCTTGGTGAAGCTATTTGAATGCTCATTTCACTTTAAATTGCTCTGGATTGCTCTACTCGAATCCACTTGCAAATGGCAAAAGTTAAAATGGAGGATGATGATCAAGCTGTTATAGATGCAATGTGAGTGTTGCTACAACTTCTATGAGGTGTATGGAAGGTGTTTAAATGTTTGTTTGACACAGAAATTGCTTAGAGTTCAAAATGCACAAGTTTGTACAATTTGAAAATTTGGAGCTTTCAAGTGAGGTAGTGAAAATGAGATTTTTGGTGTATATGATTTCGGAGGCAAGGGCCTCTATTTATAGGCACAAAATGTGGTTTGGGGGGGGGGGATTTCAAACAATTTGGAATTCCCATGCTCAAGTTAAGTCACTTTGCTTGTTGGTGAAAAAAGGAGAAAGTTATGGTCTCCATGGTACTTGCAATGCTTTATACATGACTTAGGGTGATTCTTCTGCAGAGTAAGAGGTTACTTGTTGGGTTTGAATCACTTTTGGTGTAGAGAAAACAAGTTGGAAGCTCAATGCAAGAGTTTTTGGTGATTAAAGCTTCTTTTCTAAAATGGAAGTCATGGCTTTATGCTTGAAATGGAACGATCACTTGGACAATGATCTAATCACTTGGATAATAACTCAAAAGTAAGTGTAATCTTCTTATTAGAGTGTGATAAACAAGTTAAGGGACCTTTTCTTGCATATTTGGTGAGTTTGGCTTGGATTTACAACTTGGTTTCTTCTTGTTCATGACTTGAAATTCATGAATGAGAGCCAACTTCAAGCCTTCGAAAATCCTAACTCACAAATGCTATGGAGGAGTTCCACTACTTTTTTAAAAGCCCTAAACATGCTCTACAACTTTTATGTTTGGTGTTTGTTCAAATTCAACTTGCATCTTGTTGAGAAGTGGATTCAAAGTCACTTACTTTCGGGTAAAATCTACCTTCTTGAAATTTTTCTAAGTGTTTTGAAAAAAGTAGCCAACTTCCAAGCTCCATAACTTAAACAACATTCATCTTTTGAGAATTTTTACATAATGACAAAGTTGTAGATCTTGATTTTTTCTTCAAAAGGAGCTTTGGAACAAAAAATTTGGCAAGGGATGAAAAAATTATGCCTCTTCAAAGTTGAGTTAAAAACATGTATTTCTTCATGAAAAAGTCAACCCTAATTGTTGACTTTTTTATTCTTGATTGATTTTCTTGATTTTTCTTGATCAAATAACTTCAATAATCAAATATTCATAATCTTGATCTTCAAAATTTTACGGTTGACCAAATTCATCAAAAGTCAAAGATGATCTCGAACAATTGACTTTTTTCCAAACGAATTGCATTCCTCTAAGTATCAATTGAATCAGGATCTCCCAACCATCTGAATGATGTGAGTGGATTATAATGATGTATTATAGATCCTTGAGTCATGATTTGAGCCATGGAACCATGTTTTGACTGAAAGTCAACTTCCCAGATGAATTAGGTCAAAACCCTAATTGTGGACCAAATGTAGTTGAAAGTTATTGACTTTGAATTGAACCACACTTGGGCTTAGATCTTGATGAGGGGAAAAACTTGAGCATATGAGAATGCTTGAGCCACCTTGTGAGCCACAAAACGCTAATTTACCTGAGTCTCTTGATTAGTCACATACCTTGAGAAACAAGCAACAAGCAAACACAATCTTTTTTGTATATTTTTGGTTAGAAAATGATGCATGAGTGATTATGATGATGATGATTATCACACTATTTTCAAAAATGAGGTGGGATCTCAGGGTCGAAAATTGGGGTACAATAATTCTATGGAATAAAAAATTATCATCTTGAATCTCTAAGCTTTTCTCGACATGTTGTATCTCACTAAGTGTGTTTGAAAATCAAGATTAAATCATATATGACTTTGGTGTATCACTTCAAAGTTGGTTATGGTTTTAGTCATGTATACCCTTCAGGTGTTTTTCCTCTTTATTGTCATTTGGATTTCCTGTCGGTTTTGTTTGGGTTTCTCTTTATATTCATTTGATTGGTTTGGTTATTCTATATTTTATTATATTTGTTTGATTAGGTTTGATATGTTTTGGTTTGATAGTATTTGATTTGGTTCTTATGCTTGATAGTTCCTTTCTTTGGCAACTCTCTCTGTTGGTTTCTCTCTATACTTGTTATTTATTCTATTTAATTGCTCTTCTCCCTATTATTTCTCTCTTTTCTTATTATTTCATCTATTTGATTTCTCTTTTCCTTTTTTTTTCTTGTTTCATTGCTCATCTCTCTATGGATTCTTTGGTTTAGTTATCCCCTCCTTATTGGTTCTTTTGTTTGATTGATTTTCTCTCTATTGATTATTTTGTTTGACTCTTTCTTTCTATTAGTTTTTATTTGACCGATTCTCATTTTGCTTGGTTTGATTTTCCTCCTTTATTTGGAGGCTTGTCCTCTCTCTATTGTTTTCGTACCTTTAACTATTTCTCCTATTTATAATGGTTCATCTATTTGGTTGCTTTTTTTGTTGTTAGTTATAATATTATTTTTTTTGTTTGATATTTTATACGACAAACCCTTAATGGTTTGTGTTGATGCATTATGATTTTAAAGGTAGTTGTGAGATAATTTGCAATAGACTTTTTTTATTATAAAAGGATTGAATTTAGTTTAATCTATAAGAACAAGAGGGATATACAATCTATAAGAACAAGGGGATATATAAAATTGTGCAATTTATAGGGAAATTAAACTTATGAGTCATACCATGAAGTTATGCAAAATAGTGATTGAATGTAGAATAGGAAAAGAGACTCAAGTAACTGAAAAACAATTTATTTTTATGACATGTGAAAGCGGTATATCTATTATGACATGTGATAGAGCAGTATCATAATTGTTTCATAATTGTTTTAAACAATTGCATTTACAAAAAAATAAAAAATAATTGGACGTCATTTTTAACGCAACACAATTCACCCCCCTTTTGCATTTAGATTCACTTGTTCAACAAGTGGCATTAGAGCCTAACTCCTGTGTGATATTTTTTAATTAATCGTTATTTTATTCCTACTTTTTGCTTTGCTGATAAAGTAGTAAATAAACCTTATTTTCATTGGACTGAAGAAGACAAGAGAAAAGTAAACTTGGTTTAAAGGCAAACACATTTTTTATAAGTGCTTAAAGTTCCAAGGAATTTTGTTACATATTTAATTTTGATTCTTCCATGAAGTGTAGGACACTCTTGAGATGACTCATGGAGTTTCTCCAAAGATCGAACAAGAGAGCATGAACATACAAATCCATGAAGTTCGAATGTCAAATGAAAAGAGAATGATTCTCATAGATGTTACTTAACCATTGGAAGTTCTGTTTGAAAGTTTGTATCTAAAAAATTTCTAATAATTAAGAGTTGGTATCAAAAATCTGATCCAATCCTCAATTCAATTCAAAAGATAGCAATGTCTTTGTTAAGTTTTAAGAAAAATATATAAAGAATGATATCATCAAGAAACTCAAGGAGTTGATACAGTTACTCAAGGAAGAAGAAGAAAGATCAAACATACTCGAAAGCTCTTCATATTCCTCATTATATTAATCTTCATCAAGAGGAATACTCAAAGTTGAAAGTGAAAGATAAACACCAGTAGAATCTTTTGAACGAATAATCTCAATACATGAATAAACATCGTCATTCAGTAGAAATGATAAAGAAGCTTCATCGAGCCAAATCTTTAAGGAATAAGCTCCATCAACTAGAATACATGAAGAAACTTCAACTGGCAAAATCTTTGAATGATCAACATCGAAAGAAACACTTAGGGATTTAACATCACATGAAGAAGATGAAAATCCAATGAGATTAATATCACAAGATTAAAATGTATTCAAAGGTATACCCAATAATACATCATAAGACTCTTATGAAATTTTTTATTAAAGATGGGACTATGATAAAGAAGATCATGTTTGCCTCAAAACTTCAATATAAGACAACATTGAGGTAACGTCTCTAACATATGATTAAATTTTTAAGATTAATGTTAAGATAAGTAAAGATAATGATAAATTAAAGATGACAATTTTTTATCTTAAGGAGTATATTTAATTCTTATAAAATAGCAATAAAATTTTTGGTGAAGAAATTGCTAGCATAAAAAATGAATCCCTTAAATCAGATGAATGTGAATATTGGGAATCTCTAAAAATTGAAGAAACAAGCATGCATAAAACCCTAAAAAAATTCACTTATAATACAGATAAGCTTGATTTAATTCTACCAATTTAAATGGCTTCCTTTAATAAAAATGACTTAGGTTATAAATATAATAAATCGTGTGAATATATATATATATATATATATATATATATATATATATATATATATATATATATATATATATATATATATATATATATATATATATATATATATATATATATATATATATATATATATATATATATATATATATATATATATATATATATATATATATATATATATATATATATATATATATATATATATATATATATATATGATTTGTATGAAAGATACAATTATTATGCAGTTTAGTATAAACTCGACTCTAGCCATTAAGACAGGTGTAATGATTTTGTAACAAAATAAGTACTATTTTAAAATCAAATAATTAGTTGAAAGTATTAACAGACTTAAATTATCTTCTCTCTATTTTTGCATCTCGTGATTTAAAATTTTTATGAAAAAAATAACAAAATTAAATATGTTTAGATCACTTTGATAATTAAAATTCACTAACTAATTAATATATTAAGCTTAGAATTGTCACCAATATTTATCATATTTATCTAAAAATGAGGGACAAACAGTATCATAAACGAAATTAAGGGGAAAAATTCCCCTACAAATATATCAAATACTATACTTACAGACAAGGCCCAAGAACATTGTCATGTGAACTTAAAGGAGCAATCCACTATGCACCGTACATGTAGACTCTATACCCCCACAAAAAAAAATCATTTTATCCTCGTTTTTCACCATTCCCTTTCGTAGTATATTTTAAATTTTAAAAAGTTTTTATCTTTTTCACAGTAAATTTTAAATATTTAGGGATATAAATTAAAAATCTAGAATGTTTTTCATTCATGACTTAAGGAGAGGCACAACTAAAGCTTGTTGGTCCGATTCTCAGTAAAAAAAATATCTTTTAAAAAAATCAAATTGTTAATCAAAATATAATTGTTTGTCATCATAAAAAAAAGAGAAGATTGTTGAACTAAAAATGATTTGAAGAATAATACTCTTTAATTTGGTTTTGATGATAATGTAATCTAAGAAACAATTTCTTTGTCTAACATTTGTTAATTGTGTAGAAAGCTTTTAATAGATTCGGTGTAATCTATTCTTTGAAAAGAGTAAGAAAGCTCTACAAAATTATTCTCTAGTCTTATAAATGGATATGAAAGATATCATCTGACAAAGTGATCAATAATGACAAAGTGAACATTAAGCATCTTGGTACTATATCTAGTTGACATCCTTCAGGTGTGTGTTATGAAGACTTCACTCGTACCTACTGATACATGTTGTCAATGTTATCTTATAGTCACGAGTACTCAAATTGTTAAATTCAACGATTTTGATCAAGTTGTTATCCTCTATGATTTTGCTCCTATGACAACCATCAATAAAGCTTATTTTTTGAAAGAATAAATTATTTGTTTTCCCTCTCGATGTTCAAATTTAAAAGACAGTTCAGTAATAGTACACAAGGTATAAAGATATATGTTTTACGTGACAAAAGGTACAACATCGTGAGGAAGTGGGAAAACTTCACATACACACACACACGCACGTGCACACACGCACACACGCAACACACACACACATTTGAATGATCAGAATAAATTCAACGCAAAATGTTTTACGCAAGTAGCTAGTTGGTTACTCGCTTGAATAATCCTTTATGAGTGTAGTTTACACTAGATAATATATTAGCTCAATAGGTTAATCGATTATCCTTTTTATAACGCCTCATAATTGATTATTAGGGCTTATAATCGATTAGTGACAGTATCTTTTGAAAACTTTTCATATTTAAACTACATAATCGATTATGGGATATGCATAATTGATTATGAACATTTAAAAGCCCATGAATCTTGTGATATGCATTATAAGTTCGCACATATAATGAAACTCTCAAGAAGAAATTCATGGGGAGAGAATATATGCCAAGTGATTAGGTCAAGTCTTTTATAAATCTATGGTGAATTCATCTTATCCCTTATCTATCTTTATTTCCATTACTTTTTTATTCCCGATGTGTTCAAACTACTTATCTCAGATTTCATTATATTTACATATTCCTCTGCTTAATATTTTCATAACTGTTTTAAACAATTGCATTTACAAAAAAATAAATAATAATTGGACATCATTTTCAACGCAACACAATTCACCCCCATTTTGCATTTTAGATTCACTTGTTCAACAAGTGACATTAGAGCCTAACTCCTGTGTGATATTTTTTAATTAATCGTTCTTTTATTCCTACTTTTTACTTTGTTGATAAAGAAGTAAATAAACTTGAGAAGATGACCGTTGGGAGCATTTAATGCTTTGCGTATTCCGTACAGCATTGCATTTAATGTTTCACGCTTTTGTCAACTACCTCGAGCCTTGTTCACGCTGTGTCTACTGACGTTGCCTTTAATAGCTTCCAACGTTCCTTTTGTCAGTCAGCGTAGCCTGCCACCTGTACTTTCTTCTGATCTGATGTTTGTGTATACAACGTTTGAATATCATCAGAGTCAAACAGCTTGGTGCAAAGCATCTTCTTGTCTTCTGACCTTGAAGTGCTTCTGAGCGTGATACCATGAGAACTTCAGTGCTTCTGCTTCTGAACTCAAGTTCTTCTGATGATTCCATAGACCCATGTTCTGATTCTGCCTTGACCATCTTCTGATGTCTTGCCAGACCATGTTCTGATGTTGCATGCTGAACCTTCTGAGACAAAGCTTCTGAGCGCTGATTTGTGCATACTCTTTATATATTTCCTGAAAGGGAAATTGCAATGTATTAGAGTACCACATTATCTCACACAAAATTCATATCCTTGTTATCATCAAAACTAAGAATATTGATCAGAACAAATCTTGTTCTAACAGGTTTGTAGTTCCCTCTTGAGGGGGAGTGTTCTCAAGATACCTGATAAGAGCCAAAATGTCGTTATTTTCACTATTGATTTGTGGCACTTATCGATTCTTTTGTATTGTATTCTTTGAATAAGTCCCCCACTTTTTGTATAATTATGTATAAATAAGATTTAACCGAGTTTTAGTGTATTTGTGTACCGTTTGATTGTTTCTATTCATTTTATATGTATTGATGCGTATTTGGAGCATGAACAATAAAGTGACAAAGATACTTGATAAGTGCCAAAATGTCGTTATTTTCACTATTAATTTATGGCACTTACTGATTCTTCTGTACTGTATTCCTTGAATAAATCCCCCGCTTTTTGTATAATTATGTATAAATAGGATTTAATCAAGTTTTAGTGTATTTGTGTACAGTTTGATTGTTTTCTATTCATTTTGTATGTATTGATGCGTATTGGGAGCATGAGCAATAAAGTGTCAAAGACACGGCTTCAAACGCGCGATTTTGAGCAACTCATCAATGAATAAGGCTCAAAATCAAAGAATAAGAAATTGATAGATAGGAAATTGAATAACCTTTCCAACACTTCGAACCGGGCATAAATTGGAGCTACGTTTCTCAAGCTATGGCAATTTTGCTAAAGCTGATTTTTTGTTGACATCCCAGACCGCGCGATGCGCCCTTCCAACGCGCGGCGCGCGCTCTGTAAATTTCAAAGTGTATAAATAGGGGGAAACATATTTTTAGGTTATGTTTTGGGTATTTTTGAACCCCAACTCATCAACCTTCATTTTTTTGGTCTAGAGAGATTAGATAACAACATTTGAGCTTGCATCGGGATGATCTGAGGTCGAATTTCACATCAATTGGTGTTGACAAACCAAGAAATGTTTGGTTCATTTTCTTCTCTTATCTTTGTAATCTCTATTTTTTGGAGTTTTTATGTAACTTTACTTTTATTATATGTCTATTTAATGCTCATGGTGTTGTATGAAAATCATTTTACAAATCGATGTTGATGATTGCTTTCTTTATTTGAGTTTAGGTTGTTACAAAAATTGACGGTTCGAATCCAGATTTAGGATGAACATCTATTAGGTTTTAATTCTAGAGATAGATTAAGGCTTAGTATTCACTTGTGTATTAGAGCTTAATGCTTCCCTATTGTTTGTGTTGCGTTAAGAGATCGTCGACACGAGCGATACAGTTGATATCTCACTTTGCGTTAGAGATAACTTCTGTGTGAGTGATACGTGATAATATTGACAAGTGATTTAGGTTGAGTACAACTGAGTAGTAAGTTTAATTATTTGATAGGGTAGATGAAATGCAAACCCGAGAGAATCTACTTTCTGTAGAATGAAATTCTTTTATGTTCATAAGTTAAATTTCCGCATTTACTTTAAACCCATTTTATTCCAACCTCAAGAACGCAATGCTTGTCGAACGTAGATTCGATAACCACTAATCCATGTGGACACGATATGATAAAACTAAATAAATACTTACTTTTGCTTGCCTCTTTACCGCTTCAATAAAATGGCGTTGTTGTCGGGGATTGGTGTTCCTATTGGATCGCATTGCGATAGTTTCTTCTTTTTTTTTAGTTTTGTAGATATCATATATATATATATTGATACTTGTATACTTGTGTATAGTTATACATACTTCAATTTTGTTTGGTGAATTGACTTAACAAGTTGAACTCAGATTAGCTCTTTAATTACAAGTCTTCACTTTTCAACTTGTTTATTCATTTTCACCAAACCGTTTGTAAAAACTGTGTTTTTTCTTATTGTTCAAGTTTGTGCACATATGTGTTGTTTACGTATTGTTGTAAACATTATTTTTTCGTAACGTTTGTTCAAGTGTGTGGTTAGGAATTTTCTTTAGGTGTGGTTGAGGCGAAAGCATTGGCGTATCATGGAGGAAGTTACTACCCATGCATAATAAAGGCGTCAAGCTTACGACGTAAAACAAGCGCTTGTTGAGGGGCACCTCAACATTTTTGACTTTTGTAAATTCTGTTAGTTGTGTAAAATGATATGTGTAGGTGTTAAGTAGAGGCTACACCAGCTGTGCAGTCTTCTGGATTGGTTTTTGCTTTTCTGGTGTAGCGTGCTTAGCGCGCCCTGCTACTTTCAGCCTGTGAATTCTTTTTGATTGTTCACTTGGCTCCCCCCCATTTTCCCACTTTCATCTAGACTATTTATTAGTAATTAATGGTATTATGTTTAATTCTTTTTGTTGTTGTTTGGATTCAAATTTTGACCCGATTGCTTGAAGTAGCAATTGATGATTCACCAATTTTGATTGTTTCAACATGCCAATTATGCGGTAATGATAGGTTCAAAGTTGTATGTGCAAGGTACTCGTTTATCTCTTTCTATAGCATAACATGATTAGAAAAATTGTCATTTGTACATTGATCATGTCATTCATTCTTTTTGCATTAGTTGTTTATGATATGAATCACTTTAGTTTCCTTTTTCCACCATTTGTGAGGAAGCTTTCCATTGTTCATATATACAGGAGACCGACAATTCTTATTTTAACTGGATTTTACTATGTTAATTTGTTGGTTGTATTGATTTTATAAAAGCAAGAAAGTGATCAAGGAATTTGTTTGATTTTGAGCACAACAATCATAGATAAATAGTCATTTCACCTTGTGAGTGTGTGATCTTTTGTAATCCCTGTTGAGCCTTTTTGTTAATGTTCATGTTTTTTTTGCTAAATACTTGCTATGAGTGTTTGGTTCTCATTTTTTGCATGGATGTTGATTATTTGTTTTATTTAACCCTCAAATTTGTGTGGATGTATGAGTTTTTACCTTGCCTTAGAAAGTAGGGAGTATTCACACATTAATGTTGGTTGAATTCAAGTTGGGGAGAGATTGATTACTTGCTTGGTTGGTTGGTTGCTATGAGGTTGAGAAAAAGAAAAGAAAAGAAGTGAAAAAGAAATAAAAGCAAAAGAAATAAGAAAGAGAAAAGTTTTAAAAATAAAAAATAAAAAAGAGTATGGAATGAAAGTGTGCAATAAGTATTGTGTTTAGTGTGAAACTTGGAATGAAAAAAGAAGTTTGATTGAAATTCTATTGTTTGAAACTTTGTGGAAGTAATTACTCCCTTAGGTTTAAGTAAGTTTTTGTTTCGATTAGCTTTAGGACTTATCTCTTGTTTGTTAACCAAGCCACATTATAACCTTGAAAAGCCCTTGTGATTCTTGGTTTTGTAGTTTCAATGTTTTTTTTGGATGAATGCATAATTTTTTTCTATTGTTTGCAAGATTGTTGGTTGAGTGGAAATCCCTCATTTCGTGTGTTCTCCATCTATCAATGAATTTTTGCCAGGTGATTTTTGATTGAGCTTGTTTTGTTTTAGAATGTTTTACATGATTTTTGTACTTAGGATTCGTTTCGTTTTTATGCATCATTGTAGTATAGTGGCAAGCATTCTTTTGCATTCACATTGTTGAATTTTGAACCATACAATTGTTTCGTTTTCCGAACCTTGTTGATACATGATTCTTTGGTTGATTACTTTTGATTCTTTAAGTTTGTTTGGCCTTGTTTGAGGACAAACAATTTCTAGTTGGGGAGAGTTTGATAAGTGCCAAAATGTCGTTATTTTCACTATTGATTTGTGGCACTTATCGATTCTTTTGTATTGTATTCTTTGAATAAATCCCCTGCTTTTGTAAAATAATGTATAAATAGGATTTAATCAAGTTTTAGTTTATTTGTGTTCCGTTTGATAGTTTTCTATTCATTTTGTAGGTATTGATGCGTATTTTGAGCATCCCAAACAAAGCATCATGGGTCAAGAAGAAGAGAGAACACCCTAACTAGGCAAGTAGAAAGGCAAACACAAAGGAAGTAAATAGTTCAACAATGGTATTTTGAATGGAGAAACAAGCAAGAGGAGACAAGAGGTAACCACCTAACTCTAAACATTCCTTAAGGTATCTCATCACATCAAAAAACGTTTCATGTTATCAAACATCAATCATCAGACAAACTAGCTAAGCATGGCAAAGAAGGACAAAACTTCTCAAGCAAGTTGTAAACAAAATAGCTCAAACTCTTAGCATGTCATCAAGCAATTAGAAGGCAGCAACATCACATCAAAGTAAAAACTTATACATGGAAACACAAAGAATAATGGTCAAGCATACGAGGTTTTGGCATTAGAAGGCTCAAAAGAAAGCAATCATCTAAACACTCTAGCATGTGAATCTCTATGTGTCAAGTGCCTAACCAAACATGGCATAAGAAGGTGAAGTAGGGTGAAGGAAAGGTGAAACATCATACAAGTCACTAGCAAAGGCTTAAAAAACTCATCATCATCATCATACATTCTTGTTTGAGAAAGAAGCACAATGATATCGGACAAGCACATAGTGACAAACATCCCTAAGTGGAAACTAGTCCTCTAGTCAAGAAGTGTTGATAAGCAAAGGCAAAAGAGAAAAGATCGTTTTTAGTCAACTCTTTTCCCCCATCATGTAGTACCTATTTAAACACATCATGTAAAAACTAAGGATAATGTTTTTTTATAATATTTTCAAAATTATTCTCAACTCATGTAAGAGAGATAACTAATCTAATATTGTATACTCATGAAGATTCTATAAATATACTGCTAAACATCATAAGCATATCAAAATGTTTTCCTGTTTAACAAGACTTTCATCGAACAGGTTGAATGCATTATTATATCAAAGCAAACTAAAATTAAGGCAAATTCACAGAGTAACAACACATTCAGAGAGCAACACCAGTTCAAATATATCAAAACAATATGTATATTCTCAACAACTCGTTCATGAAAAGATTTACATCAACCAGATATTATTTCTCAAAAACTTTGTCAATAAATAAATATGCATTACTAAAAAACAACAACCACAACATAATCAGTAACTAAAAAATGTCATAAATATGTTATTTTTTTGTGGAAAATGCAAAACAGTGGAATTGATTCATATACCTATTATTGAAAACTGATAAACAAAGACGTAAACATGTACTACTGTTGATGAAGATGGTACCTCAAGAACATGAACCTTTGCCACTTCAGGTGATTTTCTTTAACTCAATATCAACCATGAGAATGATACAAAAAATGATTAAATATCTAAGAAGAAACTCAAATGGTGGAAGATCGTGCACAAACGCGTTTCTGAAAATGGATGAAGAGTGAGACAGATCGCAAAAGGAATCCAAATACAGCAGAGAAGTTTGGAAGAGGATCTGGATTTGTGATTAGAAGATATTTCTGAGTATCATTAAAGTTGGTAAGCTGATATGCAAATCAAAGAAGTCTTATCCATAAGAAGGAAGAAGATGAACAAAGAAAAAGAGGAAGAATGAAGAAGGGGAAGATGAAGCATCGGGAGAAGAGAAACATCGGGAGAGAGAAAACATAAAAAGAAATATGGAGAAGTTTGAAAGAAGAGAGAGAAAGAATAGTACACAATGAAAAGGAAGATTAGAAAAAGTAATTACAATTGATTCATGTGACATCATCAATTGATCCAAACCAAACAAGCATAGGCATAATTCAATAATCACGTAGTTAAAATTGAACAATGTGACATCATTAGTTGCATAAATTAATTTTTAGACACAAAATGCCCTCATTTTGATAAGGTGGAGGACAAAGACAAAAGGTTAATTTGGTGTTTTCCAGAGCCATTAATTTTCTTATATTATAGATTTAAAATTGAAACTAAATATATTTCATAAATAATTAGAATAATTTGTATATATAACATGTACTGAAACGTGCTAATTGGTTAATGTTAGTTGTCATTAGAGAGAAAGTGAGGAAAAAAAATCTACATATGGTATCATTATAGAACTAATTATATTTATTATGAATATAATAATATCTTTTGGAAATATTTGTTTTTACAGCTAGGTGAAACAATTACTATTAGTTAGAGGTGGGCAAAATTAGAGAGTTTTTGTGAGCAAACATTATAGAATTATAATTATTTAACACTTTTACTTATTAATTAAATAGAAGTCACGAAAATATGGAGAGTTATTTGTTTTTAATTTTCATTATTTTATAAATTTGGAAATGTGGAGAAATGAGGGGCTAGGGTTGATTGCCCAATATTTTATTAAATAATTAATTGTATGTTAATTATTGATTTTTATTAATTTATAAATTAAAAAGGAAAGAGTTTTGGAGGTAAATTTTTAATTTTTGATTGAGACTTTCTAAGATTATAATTTAGTATGATTAGTGAAACTTAAATGTACAACATTATAAAATAGGTCGTGATTTAAGGTTTCAAATGATCAATTACACGAAATATCATAAGATATAATCTACCAATATCTTTGATAGCAAAGCAAAACTTTTTTATCAAGAAATGCAAGTATAACAAATAACAAATTCATAACCAAATGCTGAGAAGTTGGCAATTAGTTACCTTGTTTTGCAATTAGTTACCTTGTTTTCTCCAATTGTTCAACCACTTCAAGCATTGCATATATGGTCATGTTCATGTTCTTCACCTGCTACCGAAGAAAAAGAGACAGTCAGTAGAAAAATAAATACATAAATCACAATAAGAAACTATTGACATGGTGACATGACACTATAACATATAACTGAAATAAGTTGAGGATTAAGACTTCAAACATTCAAAAAGGATTTTTCCATCTAAATTGAACCAGTCAATACTAAAAAAGTTAAAACCTTGTGAATATTAGGAAGATCCTAAAGGTCCCACATTGGTTGGAGATAGAGCATTGAAAGAGTATATATAGAGGGACACTCCTCACCTTACAAACCGGTTTTGTAAGGATGAGTTAGGTCAAACTCTAATATGGTATTAGAGCCTATCGATCGGACCATGGGCCGCCCACCGTTAATATCCACACACCAAGCCCAAAAAGAGTGTTGTGCGTGAGGGGGTGTATTAGGAAGATCCTAAAGGTCCCACATTGGTTGGAGATAGAGCATTGAAAGAGTATATATAGAGGGACACTCCCCACCTTACCAACCGGTTTTGTAAGGATGAGTTAGGTCAAACTCTAATAGTGAGCAACATGGATAATGTAAGAATATCTTGTTTTATTTATCTCATAACATCTTGATATTATGGCACAATCGAAAACTAAATCTATTCAAAATAATCCAGGTAAAATAGGAAATGTATTATGTCAACTTTAGTAAACACTAGTCAATTACCCGTGCTTTCGCACGAGTTTATTTTAAAATAGTATTCTTATTTGTATTATTTTTAAAATATAGAATGAATAATATCTTAAATTTATTAAATAAATATAATTTAAAATCAAATAATGTAATTGAAATTAAACAACACAAATAATAGAAAATTATGAAACAAGTTCAGAAGCAGAGAAAAGCTTATTTGAAAATACTTTTATGATATTTTCTCTCTGACAATAGAAATAGCTTATAAGATAAGTGCTTATCCTATAAGCGCTTAAAATCTTAGTTACAAAGTTTCAAATAACACTAATACATTCCAAAAGAACACCATTCCAAAAATAAATTGATGTTTCTTAAGAAAGATAACTCTGACCTGCCATGAGTCAAAGGCTGCATTTACAAGGAAGATTGGTATACTGATTTGTGCGGTCATGTTTTGCGGGAAAAAACACTACAAAAATAGTCCTGAAGTATTAGCAACGCCGAAGAATTTTTGATGGTTGTAGGTTTACAATTCGCTAACTTACCAGCCCTGGTGGAAGTCTTGAAGTGCGAGATGAAGGCAAATTCTTTGCCAGAGGCCTAAAATAAATAAGAAAATTCAAACAATCAAAGTCCATTTGAAATATTATAGTTGACCTCCAACTTGTCCTAATAAATCCATTTGAAATAATCCTAAACTAGAATTGGGAAATGCATAATATCAACATTAGTAAACATATAAACAACAGGATAGAATCAAGATTAGTAGTATAGCAGGCCTCCAATTTGACCTCGGTGGACCTGTGGTTTAACGGAAGCTAACGAAATTCCTGTGCCAACATTTTCAGGTGAGACAAAATCAAGTCCTACCTTGATGTATGACTACAAAAAAATGATGCATGTACTGACACATTAACACAAACATTTCAAACAACAATCAGAAGAAAATCAAATAGGACATTATATCCAAAAAACAATTTGCAAGAAATTTAGAAGTTCAAGCTGTCATGCAGCGATTATATCCAATATATAAGTTTTTAAGGTAAACAAGGAAATTTTTAAGATGTATGTATGTAAATTTTACCTTCAGATTCCTGACTTGGTGAGGACAACCGGCAGGAATGATAACAGCATCTCCTAGCTTCTGAGTAAAAGTCCAAAGCTAAATTTCCTACATGTCAAGGGTAAACTATCAACAAACTGGTACAATTTAATTGATCAAATCAGCTCACTTCCCAAAAGCATAAGAAAATTATAAAACCACTAACCATAAAAGTAGAATCACGTGAAGACTGTGGAAACTAAAAAGCATTCAATGATATAAAAGTAGAATCAACTAAAGCACTTCCCAATTAAAAAGCATGTCAAACAATTTGAAAGATTCACTAAAGCACTTCCCAATTCTAAACACCAAATTTTCCAATTCTGGAGGATGATTCATAAACTCAACAATGGAATAATCGGCCAATTTCTTGCATTATGGGGGTTTCTTCATAGATTTAGATGTGCCTTCCGATGTTGACATTCGTTTGGCACCACTACTACTCGCCCTACTTGTTGAGTTTATTAGTGTTTTACTATTCAACCTCCTTTCCCTATTATCCATAAATTTGACAAGATTTTAAAATATATTGTTAAAAATAACTTTTAAACTCGCAAAATACAAGATTGTGTTAAAATTAATGTGTTGTAACCACAACTATCTTTAGTAAGCATTATGAAAGAAGTGTAACCATCACATTATAATGATTGTCTTTATTTGGATTTATAGTAGAGTTGTATCATTAAGATTGAGAGAACCAAAGAGTCCTCATCTTAATCATCAACCTATTTGTATTCTCTATCAGTTTCCTTCAAACCTATACAAAGGCTTTGTAATGCTAAGTTGATAGCAAGAAGTGTGTGGTGAATTCAATAAAAGCAGAGTTTTTCAATGGTCATCCACCAGTAGAAGTATAGTGCAAAAAGTGACAAAAAATATTTTTCTCTGCAGAATCCTACAACACTATAAGTTATCACATACCACCTCTAGAATACCACCAACAGATTGCATGTTTGTGCTGATGCGTGAAGTATTGTAGCTCTTCATTATGCAAATTTATGACATTTGAAAATAAGAGTAATGATATGTGATGGAAAGCCATGAATTAAAGCTCTTCATTCTGCAAATTTATGACATTTGAAAATAAGAGTAATGATATGTGATGGAAATCCATGAATTAAAATTTTACTAAGCAACTTACCGAAATGGATCTGGTGGCCTTACAGTTAAATACTTTTTCAAAAGTACCATCGACGTAATCAAACATCACACCGGTCTTCCCACGTTTGTTATCATAGCAACACATATTAAATTTGAGCTAGAGAAAAGTCAATAAGCTCGTAACCTACCAAGAAATACAATTTTTATAAGATTGATGTAAGAGATATGTATTTTTCAAATTATGCAAATAAATATAATATATACTTGTACCTCATTATCAGTCACTTTAATTACCAAATCATCACTTTTTTTCTTTTTCTTATTTATCTTTTTCCTTATACGTCTAACTTCCAAAGGTAAACAAGTAATTATAGTGCCCATTTTTACAGCCATTTCAACAATAAGATATACCCTCAGTTTATTCAAATCAACATCTTCTTGTCCATAAGTGGCAAGAAGTTGCTCGAACTTTGGATTCATCAGAAACATTACATACTACATATAAAAAACTATAACTTCTCTTCAGTACTTGTTTTTAGATTGACAGCAAACGGAGCCGAATGGACACACAACCGGTGGCGGATCTTGCCTAAAGTATTAGGGGGCGACAAGAATTAACTAAAATATTATTACTATAATTTACTAAAGTTTTAGAAAATTCAAATACAATTTTCATATTTATCCAAAACTTTCCTTTTGAAAAATGCATCAATTTTCTCAATTTTAACCATTATATAGCTCCTAAAAAATACAAAAATAAATTACTATTAGAAAAAATACACAAAATAAATAACATTTGTATTTATAACTTTATATTGCACTTAAGCCTAAATTCCTAATTAAGATAGTCACATAAATCACATTTATTCTTCTGCTAGTAGCAGACTGCTACTACTAATACCATTGCATTTATTCTACTATTGCATTCATTCTTCTATTGCCAAATGATATTCAAAATATAATCCTAAATTCTAATTAGCATTGTTAAAACTTTATCAAATAATAATGATTCTATGCTCTATGTAACAAAAATAAATTTACTCATTTCAAAGCAACAAAAACTGTAAAAACCCGACTACTGCAATTATAATATTTTTGGATACTTTTTCACTATACTTCCACTGGTGGAGATCTCACTTTAAATCTCTACTTTTTACTTTCTAGATGAAATGATAATACAATCAAGTCTTTATATAGACCCGAGAGACTTCTGTTATACTAGAAAATTTAAAAGAAAAGGGAAAACGCAAAATATTGTTCCTATTAACCCCCAAACATCATCCCTGTTAACGCCTTTCCTTTACCTCTCAAGCCAATGTGCTTGCTAATAAATTTTTTTGTTGTTTAAAAAAAACGCCTTTCCTTTATCTCATTTGGTAACCTAAAAAATGAAGACCCTTTAAAATTTCAAATAATTAACATCTAAGCAACCACCAAGATCAAGTGAAGCATAGGCAATAATGAAAACAAACAGAAATACATTAGCTTTTAGGTTGCATGGCCATGGAGGAGGGAAGCGCGTTAAACTTAAACAAAAAAAGAGTAAAAATAGGCATAATAGTAAGTTATGATGATGATTTCATGGTCAGAGAATCTGTTACCTACTCTACTCTGTTGCTCTATCACTTTTGGGAATGGAATAGTTGGTGGGAAAGAGATTTGAATAGTAAAAGATTCACTCAAGTTCCAATAGATTATAAATTGTGCATCCGAAGAAAACCATGGGCGGAGGAGCACAAACCATTAACCTTATATCTTGAAATTAATTCATCAAGTTGATGATAAAATACATCGTGCACTTATTACACAACAACCCCTTAAAGGAATGGTCAAACAAGGACGGGTAGGCGAAATGAGAGTTTTTATTCCAGTAAGTGTTAAAATTTTATTTAAAAATGTTGTTATCATCATCTTTTAGAATTATGTTTGCGACAAAGAAAATTTAAAATAATATTTTACTGTTATCAAAGTTAAAAATCATAAAGCGTGATTATTTTAAATTTTAAATTTTTTTTGTCAGTTAAATTTATGTGGCTATGATATTTTTGTTATTATAAATATTTTGATATATATGAATTAATTATATAAATAAATATGTTTGGAAAATTCATTAATATAACATATTTATTCTTTGATACTATTAGGAAAACACTAACTATTTAATTACAAACATGTATCCCGTATACAATTAATTTAGGGTTAAATATACAAAACCCTGTAATATTAGGGGGTTTGTTTTTAGCTCCTACTAAAGTTTTTTTTAAAACCCCCAATCGCAATTTTTAGATTCTCTTAGATACATTCCTAATTGCCACATTGCAGTAAAGATTCCCTTTGAATGTCAGCGTGGCAATCCACGTGGCAATTTTTATTATTTTCTTAAATCCACGTCATATATTTTTTTAATTTTTTATATATTTTTTATATTTTTTAATTTTTTTAATTTTTTTATGTTTTCTTAAATTATTATTATTAATATATTTTATGAAATTATATTTATAAATTTATTATTAAAATATTGTTTTATGACTCAAAGCTCAATATCATTTTATATAGTCCATTAAATGAAATTTTGAAATGTATTATGTGGAAGAGGTTTATAAACTCTTCCATTTAGAGTATATTTTTAGATGTGGGACTTAAACTCTTCCCCTGCAGTGTGAGCATCTTCTTGTTTCTTTGATATCTCGTGATCGAATTTTTGTAATTTTTGCATAAACTCTTGAGCATCTAGATGCACTAGCCTGCATAAAATCATCAAACTATCTATGTTGAGTATAAGAATGTAAGTTATTAATCAGTACTGCATAATTGAAGAAATTGGTTCTTACTCTTAATTGGTTCTTACCCAATGCTTTGTGAATAAAAAACAAATATCCACACATTTTGGTTCATTCAAAATGTGAGAAAAAAATTATGCAGATAAGTTAAATATTTCATATTGCACCTTTCTTGCAACATCGGTTCTAGACAAATTATCCCTTGGATCTAGCTCAGTATAACCTGCTTCCTTTGCTTCAACAATTGCATCACTAAAAACTCGTCCATCTTTGAAGTTAATAAAGATGTAACTCAAAGTCCACTGCAAAATCAGATACAATATCTTCAGTTTTAAAGCATAAGATCGAATAAACAAAGTCTTGGATGTGAAGTCTGATCCATAAAAAAAGTCAAGTGTGTAACACCCCATATTTTCCATTATTTAATTTAATTAGAATTTAAATTAATTATTTGAATTATTTGACATTTTATTGGATTAATTAGAGAAATTATGAAAATAATGATATTGGGGCAGTGTCGGGTATTGGACTAATTGGAGAAATTATGAAGATCATATTTTTCCCGTATACCATTTTTGAATCAAAATTTTGTGGATCATAAATTCCATTTTTTCGTATATAAAAATCTTTAGGTCAATAATAGATTTTTTCCTGTGTACAAATATTATTTATGTTTAGGCATCATATACAAAAATAACTGGATAAATAGTAAATTTTTGTATATAAAAATATTCAGATTAATAATAGATTTTTTTTCCGTATACCATTTTTTGATCATAAATATATGGATCATAAAAACCATCTTTCGTATATAAAAATATTTAGATCAATAATAGATTTTTTCCCGTATACAAATATTGTTTATGTTTAGGTATCATTTACAAAAATATCAGGATCAATAGTAAATTTTCGTATATAAAAAAATTTATATCAATAATAATTTTTTCCCATTTTATATAGTCTTTACATTAAAAGAAAATAATATTTATTAAAATTTTAATTTATTTCATGATTTATTTATTTTATATTAATAAATCGAAACATTTGGTTCAACTTTTTTGCATATATCAATTGAAAATGTTTATTTTAATTATTAGTAGATAACATATTTAACACTTAACAAAATATCACAAAAAATGTTTCAAGGTTCAACCTTTTTGCATGTATCAATTGAAAATGTTTATTTTAGTTATTAGTATATGACATATTTAACACTTAACAAAATATTACAAAAAATGGTGATATAATCCATAGATGACATTTAACATTTAACTTGTATTTTTTAAAATTATAATAATACCAATTCAGTGTATCATTTATTATCACTAAAACTTGAGTACTAAAGTTTCATAATTGTTTATTTTTTTGAAATTTGTCCTTGGTTTCTAAATGTTTCATCTCTTAAACAGGTAGGATGGTCTCGTATGCCATTATCAAAACAAATATAAGAAACGACACATTTGTAGCTATCTAAACCTATTTGATAAACATCTTAGTGTACTTGGTGAAGTTATTTCACATAGGGGAATGAACAACAGATATAAGAAATAACACAGTACCCCAAATCTCACTGATAACAGCAACAACAGATCCTGCTAACACAGCCTGCACCTGGACTAATTATTCTAACCAAAGCTACCGCAGACAAGATACTCCACCACATGCAGGAACAAAACACCGGGCCTCTCGACTAGAACACATATGTAGCGCCTGATCCAACACTTAAACCAGCCTTCTGACCGGCTGACAATTCCTTACCAGAATAAATAAAACCACAAGAAAATTAATTGGCATGTCCCGTGCTACATCAAACCATGCCTTCAATGCCACAATTTGGGAAGCTCTAATTGATCCTGACTACCTGATACTTTTGTCAATTGCCTGATAAAGAGAAAATACACTATCATTTAAGCTTTTATAGGTGAAATTAAGAAATACTATCAAACAATTTTTTTGCAACAAAGATCAAGTATCCTAGTTTTCCGATGAACATAAGTATTCTCAAACCTCAATTAAAAAAGAAATATATAACTTAACTCTGCAACCAAAGAAATTATCAATTACTAAAGAATTATCAAACCTCACATTATATTTGCATACAGACAAATTTAATTAATATTTAAAAAGATCAATAGATCATCACTTATAACAATGAAAAGCTTGTGAATATATGAGATACTCCACCATGCTAAGTGTATCTTAGTGGATGTTAGCAGAACCTCGAGCAGGACACATTTCCTCTTTTTAGAGCTCTTCAGTTTTGTACATTGCTGCTTCATCTCTCCTTTCAATATTAAAAATCTCGCCCCTCAAAGGGAGAATGGCCTGTAACAAACACACATAGACTTTTATAACCCATTTTTTTGTCCATGTAATGAAGCACTAATCTAACAATAGCGTATCAGAGTCTTCAGGATTAGAGAGCATTGCATCAAGAACATCTGGATGCATATGCACAATTTGATTAATACATATACATATGAACACCTTGAAAGCATTAAGAGCTTTAGAGAGCACTACATCAAGAACGTATGGATACAGTTCAAATTACTCAATAAGATATTCTTGAAGCAGATTTATAATACAAAATTTCTTTCAAGTAATCCAAAAAATGCAGAACCCGAAAAACCAAAAACGCAAAACCAAAAATGCAGAACCCGTAAAACCAAATGGCAGACCATACTCATAAATTTTAGCACATAATATAACAATTAAACCTCATTTAAAAAGATGAATCCACTTTCTCCTCTAAATTTTCTGGCCACCAATAACAAAGAGTCTATAGACTTCATGATTGAATCTGTTCATAGAACATCGGGAACTGAAGGACAAAATGGTGATAATAATTTGCATTAGACAACCTCTGCAAATTTTCCATGAGATATTTGATACAATCAAGAACTTGCTGTTCATTACCACATGCATATGTTTCCTACTATATATTCGCACAAGACATGCCTATTGAGTAATTTGATCACAAAAAAATAACTATACACATGGATCAAGGTAAAAATAATATGTTTCCTACAATATGTTTTAGTAGTAAAATACCTTACTCTCATCCGATATAACATACTTTGAAGAATTAAGATCGTTTTTAGCCAACTCTTTTTCCCCATCATGTAGTACCTATTTAAACACATCAAGTAAAAACTAAGGATAATGTACTTTTGTAATATTTTCAAAATTATTCTCAACTCATGTAAGAGATATAACTACTCTAATATTGTATACTCATGAAGATTCTATAAATATACTGCTAAATATCATAAGCATATCAAAATGTTTTCCTGTTTAACAGGACTTTCATCTAATAGGTTGAATGCATTATTATATAAAAGCAAACTCAAATAAAGGCAAATTCACAGAGTAACGATACATTCACAGAGCAACACCAGATCAAATATCTCAAAACAATATGTATATTCTTAACAACTCGTTGATGAAACTATTTACAACAACCAGATCTAATTTCTCAAAAACCCTGTCAATAAATAAATATGAATCACTGAAAAACAACAACCACAACATTATCAGTAAATAAAAAAATGTCATAAATATGTTATTTTTTGTGGAAAATGCAAAATAGTGGAATTGATTCATATACCTATTATTAAAAACTGATAAACAAAGACGTAAACATGTACTACTGTTAATGAAGATGGCACCTCAAGAACATGAATCCAAGCCACTTCAGGTGATTTTCTTTAACTCAATATCAGCCATAGGAATGATACAAAAAATTATCAAATATCTAAGAAGAAAATCAAATGGTGGAAGATCATGCACAAATGCATTTCTAAAAATGGACGAAGAGTGAGACAAATTACAAAAGGAATCCAAATACAATAGAGAAGTTTTGAAGAGGATCTGGATTTGTGATTAGAAGATCTTTCTAAGTATCATTAAAGTTTGTAAACTGATCTGCTGATCAAAGAGGCCCTAACCAAGAAGAATGAAGAAGATGAACAAATAAAAAGAGGAAGAATGAAGAAGGGGAAGATGAAGCATCGGGAGAAGAGAAACATCGAGAGAGAAAGAATAGTTCAAAATGAAGAGGAAGATTAGAAAAAGTAATTGCAATTGAATCATGTGACATCATCAATTGATCCAAACCAAGCAAGCAAAGGCATAATTCAATAACCATGTAGTTAAAATTGAACAATGTGACATCATTAGTTGCATAAAGTAATTTTTAGACACAAAATGCCCTCATTTTGATGAGGTGGAAGACAAAGACAAAAAGGTTAATTTGGTGTTTTCCAGAGCCATTAATTTTCTTATATTATAGATTTCAAGCAAGCATAAGAGATAAGTACAATCTCTAATTGGATGCACAAGTGCACCTCTAATCACCTCAAGAAACAAAGCAAGCTTCTACACAAATAGGCATGCATTAAGACAAACAAAAACCACAATTAGGAGACCTCAAAAATAGATTGGAAAAAATAAAAACATCATGAAGTCATGCACTTGTATGTGTCTTAAAATGTGCCTAAAGAGTGTACATGAGATGTCTCAAAGTGAATTCTAAACATTCATCATCACCACAAACATTAATCATTCAAATGAGGCATCCAAAGAAATTCAAATATGAATCAAAATACATCACCAAGGCATCAAATGATCATTAAAATAACCTATATTCATGTGCCTATGTGTGTGTAAAAATTAGGATCAAGAGGCATTCAAGAAAGCCATCAATCAAAGCTTTAATTATCAAACTAGGTCACACAAACACATCTCATGATTAATTCGAAATAAAGTATAAAAATAGAAGTAAAATTCATTCCAAATATAGAAAAATTAAATAAGACATTAAAATACCTACATGAATTTTTTTGGGAATTTTTAGAGAAAAGGAAATATTAAAAATAAATAAATTAAGAACAAGTATTAAAAATTAAATGCAAAGCAAGAGGGGGTGTAAAATTAAAGAGGCCTTGAACTAATATTCAATTAAAAAACAAATGAGCTCAGATATGGGGGTGTGGGAACTTGGGAAGCGCTTCACGCTGGGCCCAGTAACCCCTTCAAACTTGTTCAAGAGCTTCAGAAACCCCTTCAAACTTGTGCTATGATCGTCAAAAACTAAGATTGAAGCAAGAGGATGAAGGAATGTTGAGAGAATAGAGAAAATGAGTAAGTGTGAAAAGCTTGCGTTTCATGTGTATGAAGGCTGAGTTTTTGTTGTGTTTTGATGAGCACAAAGAGCATAAAGGAAGTGTGTGTGGTGATCTGGCAGTACAAACTTTCTTTACTCATGTGTGCATGTATGTGACATTGCTTTTGTTTGGCTATTTTGGGCAAAAGATGATGAGTTGAGAAGCATGTGGTGGTGATGGCTAAGCATGCTGCAAGCAATTGTTGAGGTATGTACATAAATCACCAAAATTCCATGCAAGCAAAGTTCAATGAACCAGATACTTCTCTTCACTATATCTCAATGAGTTCTTGGCCAAATGGAATGAAATTGATTTCTATGGAAAGAGAGAAACAAAGTGAAGAACTTTTGTGTTGAGACAAATTGGAATAGAAGCCTGGAGGTACCCTAAACTTGCCCACGAAAAGAGCCATCTGAAACTGCATAGAAAAGCCTCTAATTCAAGTCATTGCAACAATTTCGTCCTTCAACCTTTGAATGACTTTATCTTGCTCCATGATCCCCCAAATGGTTCACTCTTGATGTCATTAAAAAGAGGAAAGATAAGAGAACAATTCTCTTGTTGGAGTCAACTTGAAAAAAGGACTCTAATGCACCTTAAAATGCTTGCAAAACCACATGATCAAAGCTGATTTCAAACTTCCAAAATTTTTGTTACAACTTTCCCTTTTTAGTAAGTGTTCATAAAACTAACATTCCAAAATTGGCAATTTTGATCAAAATCTTGATTTTCTTGATTCTTGTGACTCCATTTTGAAAAATCTCAATCATTGACCATATTTGACTCATGGAAAACATGTTTGACCATAAAAATTTAGGAGTTGACTTTTTTCTTACACAATTGACTTTTTCCAATACAATCAATCCCCTTGTCTTTTGATCAATTGAATCTCTTCTGATTAAAATGAATGGTCAATCTTTCACACATAGAAACTTTGGAACATATATGAGGCCATGGAAATATATTTTGCTCAAAAAGTCAGTGATAGACTGATTTAATCCAAAACCCTAGTTTGCAGTTAAAAAGATAGGAGATGATATTCAATGTTCAACCCTAATTCCTCTAAGGAAGTTTGAAATTTTTTTGAACAAGAATTTCTTGTGTAATGAGATGATGCTCATGAAGATGAGACTTCAAGTTTTTTTCCTATGAATGTGTCATAAACTCAAATAACCAAAACCTTAGCTCAAGGATCAAAAGATAGGAGAATGTTGATCAACTTCCAATCGCTTGCAAATTTCAAACATCTCATGAAGTAATGAACCAATTGATATGTCTTGAGGCATAAGAAGCCCTTGTAGCTTGAGTGAACATGAAATTGAGGATATCTCATCCTCCTTGCATTAATTGTCAAATCTCTTTCTTCTATTGTTTGAAGAAAACCAAATAGAAAGATGCCTTTATCCCATAACCATAGAACCAAATGATATGCATGAGTTTGTATGATAGTGAAACACAAGCCAATTAGGGTTGAAAAGAATAGGGTAAATTTTGGGGTGCAACAATATCCAATTAAAAAAATATGGAATTGATAAGTCTGGATAAGGGTTGTAGTTTAAACAAGAAGATAAGTCTAGAACTAATTAATATAGTATAGGAAATCAAACACCATGTTTTGAATAAGGCATGATAAATATACCTTTTTCATTATTTCTCGTAAATCACGTGTAGTCATTCGTACAATTGGAATACGATATGTGTCCCAAACTACAAAGAAACTGGTTTGATTTATGTATTCAACCTCAATTTCAACTTTATACCTAAGGCACATTTGACATAAAATTCATAAGCATAAAGAAATTGGTGCATGCTTGGTGAATGGTACAATATTGTGGAATAATGGTCTAGGGATGAGAAAAAATTGGAGCATACTTGGTGAGTGGTACAACATTGTTTTCACAGCAATTGCAGACTAAATGTTGTGTGACCTAGGTTTCTTCTTCCTCTTGAGTGGCTCGATTTAGTCATAAGAGAGAGTGTATGGTAGTTTTCAAATTTTTGTTTTCCTCCTTTTTATTAATCTATTTTAATTAGGTGAGAGTTCTAATATTGGGTTGCCACGTCATCCAAGAGTTAGTGATCGTTACTTAGCTAATGACCAAAATGATCAATTTATAGTGTAAATTTTTTGAAAAAGCAAGGACATTTTGGGTAGAAAGGAAAGCATGTTTACTTCTTAGTAAGAGTGGCAAACTGAGTCTATCTCATTGGCCATTCCTGTTTTACCACACATTTTTGCGGCGCGAATCAAGATTTTATATCCGCACTCTCTATTATGTTCATCTCGCCCTATTTTTTTTCAAGCTTTTGCGGGTGCGTGCATAACATAAATTTTATAATTTTTAAACTTAAAAAATACATCGCCCGCGGGCTTGTCTCACCCCAATCTTGTATTTTTGCAGGACGAGACAATGTTTTAGGTCAACATCCTCATCAATATATATTTCGCCTTGCCTGATTTTTTAAAGACTTATAAAATAAACTTCAACAAAACGGATATGTGTTGATTCTAAGACCATCTCCAATGGTGCAACTCACTTTTGAGTTCTTTATGGGTCCCACCAGCCATATCATCTCAAAATAATTTATTTAATATTTATTTTATTAGTGTAATTTAAATGGGTCCCACAACTTTACCTCATAAATTAATTTGATTGGGTACCACAATTTTTTACTAGTTGCATTGCAATGCAACTCTACTATGACATGACATTTTGATTCAATATTTAATTATTATATTAATGTCTAGTTGGAGAACTCATTGAAAAATACCACCATTGGAGATGCTCTAAGTTACCCAAAAAATGATAACAATAATTTTTTTTTAGTTATCAACACGTGGCTAAATTACAACCACTTAAAAAGGTGGTCCCAACTCCATTTCCAACCATTATCCTAAATATAACAAATAAAAAATAAAACAAAAACAAAAAATTCTCTTTCAAGTGTTATGGTGTACCACTGAAAACTCAAGTTCATTTTTCAAACGGATAAGAGAATAACCCAATGGCTTGCAATTCTACACCCCTCCTATCACCACCCAAAACCACCACCGTCGCAACCGTCCACCACCACCACCACCACCACCACCCACTCCAACCCATCTTCCTCACCAAACCCACCCTCCCCCGCAAACTCCCCACAAAACTCCACGTCTCCTCCTCCCCAACCAACAACCCCACAACCACACCCTCCCCCCCACAACCCCCACCTCAAAAACCCAACCAAGAAACCGTCTTCTTCGACGGCGGAGCCCACTACGGCGACCTCGTCGCAAATCTCTTCCTTGGCTTCACCCTCGTCTGGCTCCCCTTAACCTTAGCAGCAGTCTCACGCGCCCTCTACCTTCGTTACAGGTTCACCAACCTCAGAGTTACCGTTATCTCCGGGCTAACAGGCGAGGACAGAAGCGACTTTTCATATAGTGTTATCAAAGATGTTCAGGTTGTTCCTAGGTTCATCGGTGAATGGGGTGACATTGTTATCACGTTGAAAGATGGTACTATAGTTGATCTTAGGAGTGTTCCTAAGTTTAGAGAAATTGCTAAGTATTGTCTCTCTATGAAGGATAAATCTTCTCAAGATTTGAATCAATCTGGTGGTCCTAAAGGCTTTGGAAAATAAAAATTATACAGGTATTTTTAATGTTTATTATGTATACAATATATCATATATGTAAATTTATTTATTTGTTTTGGTTTTAGATTAATTTGGTGCTTGGCAATGTTTACAATTTGTATTGAATTTTGTTGTGCCACTTTTTTTAATTCAATGATAATGGAATTTGAGTTATATGCATCATCAAGGTTTTTAAATAAGGGTTGCAGACGCATAAAAATATCTGTAATTTCGATCAGTATAGGTGTTGCGGTACTGGTTCCCATTGTGGAAACTGGTGTTGCGGTTGTCGGAGTGTAAATTTACTACAATTTGTTATTTATCATAAAAATAGTGAATAATAGTTTCGATATCAACATCTTTCGATATTATTTTGTCACGGTCATTTTCGCAGTAACAATCTGTTTTTTAAATGGTAACAACTATAGCTAACTACCTTGTTAGAAGTATAAAGTTAGTTATAGTTTGCTAAGAGGTAGTTAGTTTGATAATCTTATAGAGAATCCATAGGTTTCGGGATTGAAACCTGACTCTGATTGATATCATGTTAGAAATCACATGATAAAAAATAAAATAAAGATTCATTTCATTAAAAAAATTCATATTGATTGATAAAAGATGGTAAATCAATACATGATGTTCTACATGTAGAAACAGAAAGTAGAAAACTAACAAACTAACTATTTTTTTATGTTTCTAATAGAGATCAGTTATTGTTGTTTAACAAACTCGTGATTTGCTATAGTGCACGTGTAATATTCATATTGAATTCATTATGATGCGCAAGTAGTATTTACCTCTAATTCGTTGAAGTGAAATGCTCAAAGTAGATTATCCATATATTTTGGCTAACTAAAGGTTTGATGGATTGGATATATATTTTATCCAGAGAACCTGAGTTTGATTGATTGTCGCAGTTGGGAGGTCGCAAAATATAACAGGTTAATTTTAGTGTGTCAACTCAATATGGTTGAGGAATATAGAGATTTAGTTAAGTCTGTTGTTAGGATCTTTTCTAGTGTTTATGTTAGAATTTGTGCTGATGAGCAGACCCGTCTTTGAGGATATACAAGATGGACTATAGAGTACAATCTCAGATTTTTTAAGATAAAATTGTGGGTAAATAAGGCCGCGTAATAGACTTGTCATGGTTAAATAGGTTTCTTATATGTTTTGTCCCAGTTAAACTATAGTAGACAAGGGTCTCTTAAAACTTAAGACGCCCTGCTAATGAAAATGCTTTTGTGGTGCCTTTGTTAGGATTCAGCAGCTAAACTCAAACTTAAAGTAATTTTGGTGCATGAGGAATGCTTTTGTGGTGATTATGCTTTTTTACCTTTTCTGTTGTGGTATTTTCCAATTTCCTTATTCACAACATGACATTGTTAGAATGTTGCCAGGACTATATTCTTTTAGTATAAGGTTAATTTATGTACTCTGCTTTAGTTAGTTGAAAGAAAATATGGAACATAATATGCAGGGTGCAGGGTACAATGGATGAAAATATGATCCTTCAAATTTATCAATTCTCATACTATGGTAGTTAAAACAATAGTCAAAGGGTTCTCTCACATTTTCATAAATAACAAGCATGTTTGCGAAGTGTTACAAGAAACTTTACAGGCACTGGTTGAGTACAAATGAATATAAGTATCTACAAGATATTGTTAATACAAATGTACAAAAATTTATACAAATTTATTTTTGACAAATCTTCTTTTCAATTTTCTATAAATTGTGTTTGGATGGGAAATTTTAACTAGGTAAGTAATTATTGAAGGGTAGAGAGATGAGTATGTTGTATTGGATGTGTGGTTAGACTTGATCGGATAAGATTAAAATTGACAATATTGTAAAGAGTGTTGGAGTAACACATATAGTAAAAAAGATGGTAGAAAATGAATTTTAGTTTGGGCAAATGGAGTGAAAACCCATAAAATTTGTGTTAAAGAGAACATATCAAATGGAGAGAAGACAAACAATTAGAGGTACGGTAAGACTTAGGGTGTGTTTGATTTGAAAAATCATAAGTACCATGTTTTACTATGTTTGACGATTGGTGCATTGACCAATTTTTTTACTTCGATATTACTTTACACTGAACAAAATAATATTATTTTTTACCAAATAATTATATATATATATATATATATATATATATATATATATATATATATATATATATAAAAGAAAATTTATGAATCAAAATATTAATTAATTAGAACAGGAGGGAAAAGGATGAAGATGTGTGCATGTGTCTGGGAGAGGGAGAGAGATTTTTAAGCAAAAAAAATTAAAATTGGTATTTTTATTTATTTTTTGATAATTTGTATTTAGAATAAAAAGTTGTCTCGTAGTTTATTGAGGGATAACAATTTAATATTTGTCTAATCTTTTGTTCTTTTATTCAGTCACATATTTAGTCACATATTTAATTTATGCATCAAACAAGATACGGAAATAATTTTTTTATTAAGTTTCTCATTTTTAAGCAAATCAAACACACCTTTAAAAAAATTATAAGAAAAAATATTATTATTAAGAGTAATAATGACATTAACAATTTGAATAGAAACATAATTATGGATAGAACATTAGGAAAGAAGATGATCAATGTAATTAACTTTGGATTGGTTGTTTTAAGTATTTATTTAAGCAAGATCTATTAATTTGATGAAATAAATATGATTAATTGTTAGAATGATGAAAATTTATAAAGTATTTTATTGAATTTAAATTTAAAGAATTTTAAATAACACATAAAAAAATTAAAGAATTCAAAATTCTTCTTCTATTCTATACAATATAAATGTAAAATTAGTTATTATTAATTAATATTTTAATTTTTATAAATTGCTACTCATATATTTTTGTAATTTTCGAATTGACTCCTAAAATATTTAAAAATATTACAAATTCAAGATTTGTATAATGATCTTTTTAAATTTTCAAAAATTACAAATTTTGAAGATGATCAATGTAATTAACTTTGGATTGATTGTTGTTGTAAGTAATTATTTAAGCAAGATCTATTATTTTGATGAAATAAATATGATTAATTGTTAGAATGATGAAAATTTATAAAGTATTTTGTTGAATTTAAATTTAAAAAATTTTAAATTAACACATAAAAAAATTAAAGAATTCAAAATTCTTCTTCTACTCTATACAATATAAATGTAAAATTAGTTATTATTAATTAATATTTTAATTTTTATGAATTGCTACTCATATATTTTTGTAATTTTCGAATTGACTCATAAAATATTTAAAAATATTACAAATTGGTTTTTAATTTTTAAGATTTGTATAATAATCTTTTTAAATTTTCAAAAATTACAAATTTGTTCCTACTTTTCAAAATTTTAAATTTGGCATTTTTTTTTTTTTTTGAAAACTTATAGAAATGACCAAAAAGAGAAACGATGAATAGTTGTAATATTTTATTTACAAAATAGTGTTGAAATGAAAAGTGCTCAATTGAAACATTTGAATTTCATAAAATTTTAAATTTTCTTAGAATTTCAAATTACCTCAAATTCACCACAAAAATTTAGATTTATCTCAACTTAAAAAGAAATACTATTTTTTTTTCTAATATACTCACTCATGCTAATATTTATTAGATCTGGTGAGTGAAATAAATGTTGGGCGACTTTATCAATATACTTTTCATACTATGTTAAAATTTAAGTTGGACATAACTTCATTTTATAACAAAAACTAGTAAAGTGAAGAGTTGCACTCTTTATAAAAAGAATTACATTACATACGTTTGAATGATATTCCTATTATTCAAAATCGGCCTTGTTAGGTTTTTCTCAATATTAAGAGTCAACATATAATTCTAGATGCATCAGTTAAACTACCAATATGTTTTGGACGAAGACAATAGTAATAAGACTGTGTATTCTAAGATGAAAATTTCTTTATCAACCCCATGTCTTCTTAGTCACCTCTGGTGAAAAATCCAAACTACCCTTAACTTCGGAAATGCATTTCCGAAATGCAAGAAAAATTTGAAAGAGCTAGCGAAATCTACCTTATCCATGTCACCGGTGAATAAAAGAGGATGATGATGTGAGAAACATTTAGGAAGTGTGCGAGAATCAGCCAGGTTTCAAAATATGATCCATTGTTGGTTGCATATGGATCTATCTAGCCTAATAGCTACAAATATAGCATATTAAAAATACATTAAAAAGTAAAAATAATATAAAAAATATTGTTTACATGTTTGTGAACGGTATATACGATATAGTATATTTTTGATGTCAAAGTATTATAATATTTCACTAACTGCGTATTTGCGAACATTATATATGTTATATATACGTGTATTTTTTATGTCAAAATATCATTTTTCTTTTTAAAATATAATGACACTTCTTTTCACAATCAAACATAGTATCTATAATATTCGTTGGTTTTAATTTAATATGACGTTTTAGCAAGACAATTTTATGATATACTTACTATATTCTTTATTATTAGTAAAATTTTATTCAAATACATCATTTATTCTAAGAAATTAAAAGTAAATCTGTTTATAATAATAATAGAATAAACATTGTCAAATTGACTTGATGAGAGCAATGTCCTTGAGCTTCAAGAGGACGAGTGGGCTAGTTATTTCTGCCTTTGTTGTTGAAGTTTATTTCTTTTCCTCTATCACTTTATCTCTGTATTTGGAACTCTCTTATATTTCAAAAGAAAATTTCTTTATCAACCCCCATGTCTTCTTGGTCACCTCTGGTGAAAAACCCAAACTACCCCTAACTTTGGAAATGCATTTCCGAAATGCAAGAAAAAGGTGTTTTCGGAGATGCATCTCCGAAAGCGCCTTTTTTTTTGAAAAAATTGTCTTATTTCGGAAGTTCATTTCCGAAAACAGCATTTCGGAAGTTCATTTCCGAAATACTGCGCGTTTTGCAGATTAAGCAAAACAGCCCCCTCCCCCTAATCATTTACCCTAATCTTCTTCCAAACTCAACCCCAAGAGATTTTTGTGCAAACCAGTTCCAAGCTAC